>NC_069118.1:55364643-55430856 GCF_025612915.1 Magallana angulata
AACACAAAGTGTTGCCATTTTAAAAGAAGGGGTTCAACTCCTAAAGACACAATCTATTTATTCATCAAAGTTCTGTGAACTTTTCTGTGAACAATGTGATATTCGTATGTGTGCAACATGTGGGTCCGCTAAAGAATATCAAGACCATAAGTTTATGGAAATAATAAAAAAAATTACCGCAGCAAAAATTTATTACAAAAGGATTTACAGATTTAGAGAAATTCATTTCCCTTAATATACATTTTTTTCTGAGAGGTTGAAAGCTACATTAATTATAAAAAGAACTGTTATATTATTTAATAGTTGGAAATTCATGTACCACTAAAAAGAAATTTTGCATTATCAAAAGCTAAATCAGACAGCAATTAAACGATGAAATGATTTCTTTTCTGTTTAATGTGGATAAGTAAAAAAGTGAGCATTGCAATAAAATATAAATTTCGCCAATAGCTTGTTATTCTGCATTGATTGCTACTTCCATAGCCCGTAAAGCATTTTACTGTTATATCTTGGATTTTTCGCGTGTCAAAAAGAGCAACTATTTTTTATTTGTGTCAGTCATTTGTTCCGATTTAAAAAGTCTTTGTTGCAAACAATACCGGATATAAACTATGCACATTGAATATTTTGCGATGTAAAATTTATTTCGGAAAAAAAAACGAAAAATAGATCATCGCGGAAATAACCGATATTTGGTATTACATTTTTCTCTGAACCCATCTTCCATTATCCATTAAAAGTAAGTATAAATACATCAATTCTAATTAATGCCGATCAGGACGTTACATTGATTGAACATTTTCATAAAGTAAGGCTACCATGGTTACTTCAACTATTCAAAATCTGAAGTCGAAGTACATGTGACGTTTAAGAAATGTAGACACTGCTAATATATATTCTTACATTGATAAATTGGCAATGTTGTATTTCAAAAACGAATTTGTTTGCACTTTCAGCAATTTATATTGATATTTTGATTTAATTTTGAAATTTTTATTCATTTTATGACAAATATTGTTGTAATGATATCGCAATTATGAATGTTTGTAAATATAACAATTTAAAAAATTCAAAACAGTCCAAAATCAATATCTTTCATTCTTTATAATAATTATTACTATTCAATTTTTAACCTTATTTCCTATTACTAATCTTGCATTATGGGTTTACAGTTTTGATGTTAGGTATTGGGTATAAACAAAAAATTCTTATCTAGTGTATTCCTTTCTATAATATATACAAAATGGACATTGTGCAACAGCACGGAGTATTGCATCTTAGATAGGTTTTGTATAGCGTACAAAAAATGCAATTAAAAGCATGACAAGCCTTAACGAACCTGGGCATAATCCACACACTTTTCCTACTTAGCCCAACCAATTTTATGTGAAGGACTATTTAGAAGCTTTTAATGGAATGATAAAAATAGAGTAAAAAAACTTTTCCCAAAATGTTTTAAACGTAAAAAAAAATTAAATGTTTCAGCGACAATAATATGAATTCTTCATTTTTTTTGTAGATGAAAATATAATAAACATACGTTCAAACTAAATTCTTGCACATTTTTATTACACTCCTGACGTTGCAGACTTCATGCTAATTGCACCATGATTACTTGACTTGTCAGAAGTATGCATGACAATTAATTTACAATTCACAAAATGTTGAAGAAACACCCCAAAGGACCAACTTTTTTATTACTACTTTATGATAATTTAAGATTACAAACATCCTAATTAAAGGTCGTAATGTCCACATTAACTTTGGGATTGTTCGTTTAATGAGTTAGTACTTACTTTATAGCTAATTTTACTAACAGGGTCTGAAAATGCCAAAAATTATACATCATGGTAAAGAAATCGAAATACACATGACATGGAAGTATTTTTTTTTCAAAAACTAAAAGTATATATCATCATTGAAGTCCTAGGACATCAACTGCAACATCAGTTATATTTGTCGATTACTGGATGATTCAAATCTTTCTATGAATAAAAAAAATAAAACGTCAAAAAATCCTTAATATCAAAGCTGCCGTTTTGTTCACTAATGTAAAAAGGATCAGTCATCTTTGTTTGAGTTATTTCCCTTTAATCAGTTTTATGAGTTTTGATTCCTGTAAAATGTGTCAGTTAATCAGTAATATCTATGTTTGTCCTGTTTAAAACCACTATCTAAAATAGATGCATCTTTATTAATGGTAAATGTACATTGTTTATATTAATTTTCCAAAGACTATGAGTTCCGCCCCACATTTTGAGGCCTTTGAAATACAGAAGCGCAAGTAGGAACATTTTTCTGGTCACAGTATTTTATCGAAACCTATCTATTGTTGAAAGGAACAAATGTTTCTCAATGTGCTCATATATATGCATCATTTTTGAAATATATGAAAAGAAGATGGCCTTCTCCATTATAAACTAGTATTGTTTACATGGTATGAAATCGCTTCATCATTCATATTGGTTTTCATCTGAACCGCACGTTTGTGAAGTTTATTTCTTAAATGATGAGATTTTGGCGATAAACAATGTCACGATATATGTCAACCGGTCTTGTCCCATCAGTTGTTTTATTCATAAACATATCCTTTTAATTGACTTAGATCCACCCTTTCTAATCAACAATCTAATCTAATAGATGGACAGTGTCACAAACGACATTCATTTACCTAGTATATATAACTATTGATAATGCGTCAATTGTTACAATAAGATACAATACAGGCATTTAACTTTAATTATAAAGTGTATTTTTTTTTCACTTTCATTCAGAGATGTATAATTATTATATTATATTGTTATAAAAAATGAAAACTAGTTACAATTCGTCTCATTCTTTTTTGCATTTTTAGGCCTCAGAACCTAAAGTTTTGGTATATTTGGCTTTAGAAAAGAAGATATTGAGTGATCTAGAACGATAAGTGCATTGATACAAATATTGATTCCGAAACAAATTCCACTTCTTTTATTTATTAATCCAAATTACAAATATCAGCACAAATAGCTAATGCTAACTTCTTAAAACTGATCTTGCGAATTGTGAAATTATTTTAGCTATCAAGAAGATACTCAAAGAAAAATCGGTAACTGACAAAATGAAAACGATTTGTTGCTATTGTAAAATGTAAATTTCACGCATTTGGAACAAAGTATGCACGTTTACTAAATATCGTTGTTTAAAATATCTTCTTTATCCCTATTTAATGTGTTATGGAAATAAAGAATAAGATTCCCTGCCAAAAAAATTAAAAACATCTATATACAAATGAAAAAGTCTATAAGATATTTTAGATAACGGGCCATACATACCTTTGTTGAAGTAAATTTTTCAGGTGTCTCAGTAGTCTGTTACGAGTAAAGAAAAGTTTTGTTTACTGCATAACGTATAAGAAGATGCAATAGATATATTGTTTTATTTAGTAGAAAAAATCATTTTACCTGTTAATTTACAAAAACATGAAGCGGTGGGGGAATGACGTAAAAGGATGAAGAATATCAGATGACTTTCGAGCTTGGACCTGTTAGAAAGTCCTATTTTGCATCCAATTTGGTATTATGCCAATAGCAAAAGGTGAAAGAAATTAACTATATTTTATCAGATGGGATTCGTGATGCAGCTGAAACACGAATTTTCCCCATTATAAGTTGAAAATTGGTTCCTGACAATGCATTAACAAAAGAAGACATAACAGTACTATATAGCTAGCAGTTTACTTAATACATAATACGTATATTTTATCAATATATAAATGATAGAATTGAAATTAATTAATAATTGATATATCAGCAAAAATAGAATGTTCTTAGGAGCACTTGAAATAATAGCCTTGGACAGTCTGTGTACATAATATGCATATAGTGTTGATGTGGACAGTCTGAGTAATACTAAGTACAATAATAGTATTCAGGTGATGTTGTGTAAGGTTTATTTGTGGACAATATGGGTTACATTGTGGACAGTCATAACAGCTGTAAAGCGGTGATGTTGTATAAGATTTGTTGTGAACTGTACATTAAGGTAATATTGTGTATAATCAGATTATGCATGCTATGTTATGTAAGATTTTGTTATGGACAGTCAGGCTGGTTAATATTGTGTACAATCATAATATGGATGATATATGTATGAGACTTTGTTGTGAACTTTCTGTTTAGGCGATATTGTGTAATATAATCATAATATGCATAATATGTTGTGTAAGATTTTGTTGACAGTCTGGCTGGGTAATATTGTGTACAATCATAATATGCAGGTAATGTTGTGCGACACTTTGCTGTAAACAGTTTGTCTGGATAATATCGTGTACAATCATAATATACAGGGAATATTGTGTACAACCATAATATGCTAGTAATATTGTACAAGATTTTGTTGTGAAAAGACTGTTCAGGGAATATTGTGTACATTCATAATATGCAGGTAATTTTGTGTAAAATTTTGTTTTGAACAGTCAGTCTAGGTAAAATTGTGTACAATCATTATATGCAGGTATTATTGTTTCATAAATGACAAATAAATGCACATTTACTAAATATCATTCTTTAAAATATCTTTAAAATATCTTCTTTATTCCTATTAAATGTATTTTGTAGAAATAATTAAGATCTCCTGCCAAAAAATTAAAAATATCTGTATACAATTGAAAAAGTTTCTAAAATATTTCAGATACCGGGCCATATATACTAGTACCTTCGTTGTAGTAATTTTTTCAGGTGTCTCAGTCGTCTGCATTTTTTTGTTAATTTACATACGTTTTCTTTAAGCGGTGGGGGAATGACGTAAAAGGATGAAAAATGTTAGATGACTTTCTGCGCTCGGACCTGTTAGAAAGTTCCTATTTGGCATTCAAATATTGTGCGAGATTTTGTTGTGGACAGTCTTTTTGGGTAACATTGTATACAATCACTATATACATTGACTATTGTGTACAATCATAATATTCAAGTAATGTTGTGTAAGACTTTGTTGTGGACAGTATGTCTAGGTAATATTGTGTACAATCATAATATGCAGATATTAATGTTTAAGATTTTGTTGTGAACAGTCTGTTTATTTAGTATTGTGTATAGTCATAATATGCAGGTAAGGTTGCTTACTATTGCCGTGTAGTAAAGAAAGATAGAAAAGAAGGAGAAAAATAGGTTTGTGGTTACACCTGACTGTTAATAGAAAATGGTTATTTAAATTCAAGGTAGCATAGAAAAGATAGGACATTTAAACAGCTTTTCAAATTGTTCGCATAATTCATTCAGTGCAGAAATTTTCCTATATTGATTTTTTTTACGTTCATGTCTATAATGAGTATCTGACCTGGAATGGAGAATATTAAATTTGAAAAAAAAATTGACTTGTAATTTACAAAGATGTGTCCTTTGAATCTTACTTTCTATTAAACGCATGCTTTCCTATAAATGACAAATAAATCGGGGAGGTACATTTTTCAAGAAAAGACGTGAGGAATATTGAATTTCGAAAGGGCACATGTAGTTCACGGTCAAACTGTTTGAAATTTTACATTAATAATCGACGAATGAAATCAAATCTTTGTGTTAACATCATCTGCCATTGTTTGTTAGTTTATTTGCTTTCACAGGTCATCGAGGATTGTGTGTTTGTAAAATATTTTTTTTTTATTTTGCTTATAACGAGTAATGTGGACAATAAGTCTACGACAGAATTTAGTCAACTAAAAGAGAAATGTTCTTGGAAGAGTAAAGGTGCAAGGGATCGGTAACATTGAGAACTGAATATTGAAACTAGTTTATCGATTTATTTCAATATAAATACATTTTGAAAACAGTCTGTCTGGGTAATAATGCGTAATGTCTGTAAAGGTAGTAGTAATGTTAGTTCAGTATGTCGAGGAAATGCTCTGCACAGTGTACATGTGCACTGGTAACATCATCTTCAATCAGTCAAAGTAATATTGAATGATATACACGTTGTCTCAATGTGATTAGTATACTAATTAGTATAAGTAATGATGTGTAAGGTATTGTTGTAAACGGTCTGGCTAGGTAATAGTATTACATAATAGCATGCACATTCTCTCTAGGTGACCTTGTGTACTGCTGTAGTATCGTGCACATGTGTAGGGTTTATGCTGTGTAAGGTAATGTTGTAGACGGTCTGGCTATGTGTTATATTTACTCAATATGCAGGTAATGTTGCTTACTGTCGCAGTGTTGTGTAAAGAGAAAGAAAATGAGAGAATTAAAAGGTTTGGGTTACACCTGAGTGCTAATAGAGAACGGGTATTTAAAACCAGGGTAACATAGAAAAGATTTGACATATAAACACCTCGTCAACTTTTTAGCATGGGTCTTTCAGTGGAGCGATTTTCTTGGATGAATTATTTTACTTTTGTGTCTGTGATGAATATCTGACCTGAAATAGAAGATATCAAGTAAAAACCGACTTGAAAAGCACAAAATGTGTCTTAAGTAGCTTCTTTTGAAATGTACGGATGAATAGTATTGAAAAAAATAAACGTGATGTAAAGCATGACTCAGTTGATATATAACAAAATTTGAGGGGTATAGAAAGCAATTAGAGTACAATATTGCATTAACAAATTATAATTAAAATTATTTTTAAGGTACTCTTTGGTCAAAAATATATAAATCTAAATGAAATTATATTGTTTTATCATTGGTACTGGTAAATTTATAATTAAAATTATTCTCTGATTGGATAATGTTATTAATAATTGCCATATTATGACTTGAGTCATTGTATAGCTTAAGCCTAAACACAATATTATGTCATGTCGCTGAAGAAATAATGACATTGTGTAGTATATGTAACTGATTTGATAATGTGCTTCAGATATATTTTAGATTAATGCCATTGTGCAAATTGTGCAAAACCCTTTTAACGATTTTATGTTCAGTTAAATTTCTATACCTTCTTTTAATCAACTCACCTCTGTTTGTATTCGAAATCCTTTTGCTAACAGCCATGCCTTAAAAACATCAATGCCGCCCTAACCAAATCACCAAATAAATGTTTTTCCTAAGAAACTTGGCAAACCTGATGAATTTTCACAAAAGTGGCAAGCAATTGAAGAAAATCTTTATCTAAATGGAGAAAAAACCCAATTGGATGGAGCTCTCCGAATGGTATGACATTCTTCAATTCCTATCAGATCAAGATTCCTTATTGTGATGTCATACACGAAGAGCACTGTAGACTGAAATGATGATGATGATTGTGATGATCTGATTTTGAACTAATTTGAAATGACAACCAATCAAAACAAATTGTAAACAAAGATTTTTTAGTTTCATTTCTGTAATGTAATCTAAGAAATTATACAAGATAAAAATGCTGTGATGTATTTTTGATCACAAATTTTTGTCAAATTAATTTTTGAAAATTGAATGATTTTTTTACTTAGTTTATTTCAATGTAAAAAAAAAATGAAAGCTTGGTTTTAATTGTTTTTATAGCCATTAATGATAAGGACCATGCACAGGTGCTTGTGTCTCAGATATGCATATGTATGATACCTGATATCCACATTCCCAGTATTATATGTATGTTAGTTATCATACATATACATGTATCAAGGTCAAAGCACCTACTGGATCATGATGAGAGATTTTTCATTTGAATCATTTTGATTATGCAACATGGATGTGAAAGCATCCAAATCATGTTAGGGAAAATACAATTCTTTATTACCAAAATCACAATTCAATATTAAATAAATGTTGTTAAGTATTGGGATAATTTGACAATAGAGTTAGTGTCAGACAATGCCTCATTGCTTTTCTTCCACTCTTTTTATGATTATAATGATATTAAAACGAAAATTATACAAAGCAAATTAGTATTTTCATTGCATTCAAAAGTTTTGAATTGTGCTCAGTATTTTAAGCTAGCTGCTTTCCAGAGTGGCTGCTTTCCATGATAAAAAAATTGTTTCGAATCTAAAAATTGTGTCATCCAGACATTCAGGCATCTCATAAATGAAATATCCCGGCTTATGTCAAAGTCGGCCGCCGCGGTCCCGAGCTTTTTTTCTGTATATAATATGATTATAAATTTTCCTAATTGGTCCTATCTCAAATACAATCATCTCGAATACCCCGCTTATGTCGAAGTTTTTTTTTACGGTCCTACAAATAGTTTTTTATTTTTTTGAATAAAAGTAAGAATATTTCGATCAGATTTTAATTTCTCGTATTCACATTCATGTACTTACATGCAAGTACATGAAAGAAAAAAAACGTCTTTACATGTAGGTACATGAATTTTTTTTTAAAAAATTTACATTTTACCGCCTTTTTCAACTGTTAGATACAATCTGATTGAAATCAGATCCTCGATCCGCTCCTTGTTCATCGTCGCTACACAAAGTGAAGCCACAATAAAAAAAAGGAGCGGATCAAGGATCTGATTTTAATCACATTGCGGTTTGATGATTCTTATTATACTCATGTACTTGAATTGAATTGTATATATGTGGAGAATGGCAGAATACTGTAAACCAACATTTATTCGCGAGTTAGAAATTTTCGCGAGGTTCGCGAGACCATCGGCGTTGCAAATATTTCTCGCCGCGAACCAATCCGTGTCGTATGGTTGTTAAAACAATCTAGGTCTTTATACGACTTTCTTGCAAACATTAGTCGTCGCGAACTAGTTGTGTTCGGTAAATCGCGAATTAAAGTTTGTTTGCAGTAGATAAAATATATCTGAAAGATACAGATTTGGTAAAAAAAAATTCAACTCATACTGTTTGCAAAATATTTCCATTAAAATGTCTGTACATGTAGACATGTTTGCATATTGGTTTTTAGGACACTTCCATGTTGTGATGTATTTTTATCGGAATTAACAATAAAATTGAGTTTAATTTTATAAATAGTTTCTTTCTACAAAAACTGTCATCTTACAGTGTAGCGCAGTGGGTTCAGTACGGATATGTAAGTCACAAGTTAGAATCCCGCTGGTGATTTTTTATATTTATACCTTTCCAGAAATGTTAAAAACGTATTTTTGGTTAAATATTTTGGTTGAATATTGTGAAATTGAAAATTCTAAACCGGTGCAAGTATTTCAATGGTACTGAATAATATTTAATAATACACATTAATATCGACATACATCCCATACCAACTTAAAATTTAAGTTAAGCTTTAAATTTTACAGGCTTTCTGTGGGAATCCTTAACTTTACAATCGTAATTCAAAATACCTTCATTCAATCATTAACAATTATAGTCCTCAGGTAAATAACATCTGATACAACTAAAGTTCGTATGTCTTCCGAAAGTAAATAACCGTGTGGGATTTTTATTTTGGGAGGGGGGAGGAGGAGGGGGTTAAAGGTTTAGAATTGACGAACACACACTTTATAAGAAACTATACATAATATCTAGAAAAATTATGTTCTAATGACAGCTGTATTATTATTTTGATAAATCACACCGTCTTATAGTTGTTATATGTATATGGTAAGTTGTCTGTCAGAACCATCGAAACCTCAATAATTCCAGTTATCTTGTTACAACTACATCCAATATATCTGCCACTTCGTGTAATGACAAAGATAATGGGAGCAGATTAATATTTCACGTAAGAGGATGTCCACCACTCTGTTTTATACTATATATCAAGGTTTTCCAATGGTAAGAATAAAAACGGGTGCGCAACGCCGAAAAAATGTCCATTCTACGGTTGTCATATCCATCAATGGGATAATAAAACTGAAAGCTGTGATATTGCCATCATTTGTATGCATAACTTTTTGTTTCCGTCACGTTTTGACAAATTTTAACAAACAATTTAAAATACGATAGTATGGGGTGGTTTTGGAAAAAAAGAAGACATAAAATATTACCAACAACATGATATATGATTTATTCTTAATAATATATAAAAGCATGCAGAGATTCTGGTGCAGCAACAGTGGACACCAGGTGTGGCCATTGGTACCAGTAAAAGATAAAAGAAGAAGAATTAAGTAAAATTAAAAAGGAAAATAAAAGTGATAAGGTTTGAATGTTATCATTCACTCCGCTCGCCAGACTTACCGTGAAGAGTAATCATTGGGATAACCTTTTATTACAATACAATATTTTCGTAGAATCTGATACATGTAGCGAGATATACAGGACTTCTAAGGTCATTCGTAGAAGCTAAATAAAGAAGATTTTGTATACAGAATGACAGACGAGCGGAAAGAATAATGGACTAAAAATCGAAGACGGAAAGCACAAAAAACATTGTGTTTTGCGCTAAAATCTACGCAATTCGTAATAAGTGCTTGGTTCAAACTGTTCCGTGTGTTACTGTTGCTTTATATAAGAAGGAGACCAAACTTAAAAATGCTAGAAGGTAGTGTATGGAAAGTGAAATGTTCGCACACGTCCATTGAGGAAGAGGAAATAAAAGACAATTGAGAAAATGGGCATAATAATTCATTTTGAGATTGGATGTTTTGGCATATCTTTAATTTTTCCTCTTCAAATCACTTTATTTACAAACGTTAAAATTTTGATATTTTCGATAAGTTTAAGAAATATTTTTCTATGTTAATTTTCTTTTTATTACATTGAAACGTTGATTTACGAACATATTATGTTATATCCATATTAAGGGTCTTAAATATGAATTAAGTGAGGCGTATATATGTAGATGTCAATATCAATTTTACTATAATATCACCACAATTGCGAAACTTTAGATAGAGGTTGTATATATTCATAACAAATTTTTTAAGAAAAATCCTCGACATTTAAAAACAAACAACACATGTTGATGAAGGAAGGCATGGCACTTTTTACGTCGAAGTTACACATGTGCTTGGAAATCAACTCTGGGCCTTTTCACACCCCCTCCCCGCCCCTGCCCCCCCCAAAAAAACCTCTCAAAAATTCAAATGATCTCGCACCATCTTACTTAAGGGATAAAAAAATTTGCTCCTGTCGGGGGCGGAAACGCACTAATGTCGGGAATTTTTTTATCAGCGATATTTTGATTTCATGCCACCAAAATAAATCCACTCTCGCTATATATAAGTTAATCACGTGACGATCACAAAGGTCAACAAGACCAGGAAGAAAAATACCATAATCGCCATGTTGGATTTTTGTAGAGGTTTGTTTTTTCATTACTTAAATGAATTTATTACTTTTTCATTGGTATACGTGTGCACTTTAATAAATATATGAACATAATTGAATAATTTATCGAAGTATGATAAACTATTAGTGATCGATTTTTTGTTCCTTCAGAATATCTCTTAAAATCCAATCAAAGTGTCTGACCATGTTTGGTTCTCTGTCAGCGTCTTCTACCAAAACAGAAGAACATGGCTACACCATGGAATCTCCCGGTGCAGAGTCCTCTCCCCGAGACAGACCGCTCATTGATATACCACGGATCATCACACAAATAAATACCGACTTTAGACTATTAGACAGAGTGGCTTGTCTGAGTGATAAGGAGATGTGGACGTTAGGTAATGACAAAATCATGAGACGGTACAACCTCAGTGGGAAACTATTGAAGTCAGTAATAACAAGGTCAGGGAGCAATCCAGGGGACATAGCAGTGACAAGGAGTGGGGATCTAGTTTTTACTGATTATGTTGGTAGAACTGTGAACAAATTTAGCTATAGATGGATAGATACAGTGACCAGACTACGGGGGTGGAGACCTCGCGGTGTCTGTAGCACCTCCTCTGGTGACCTCCTGGTTGTCATGGAGAGTGATGGTCATAAACAAACAAAAGTTGTGTGTTACTCTGGCTCCACAGAGAAACAAAGTATTCAGTACGACGACAAAGGACAACCTCTCTATTCATCTGGTGGATTATATAAAACTAAATACGTCAGTGAGAACAGGAACCTAGATATCTGTGTGTCAGACCGTGACGCCGGTGCAGTTGTGGTGGTCAATCAGGCCGGGAAACTCCGGTTTACCTACACTGGTCCTCCTTCTACTACCAAGGGATCATTCTTTCCGCGCGGCATCACAACAGACAGCCAGGGTCGCATCCTGACAGCGGACCTTAGCAACTACCGTATCCACATCCTGGATCAGGACGGACAGTTCCTCCGCTACATTGACAACTGTCATTTACAGGATCCATGTGGTTTATGTGTGGACACCAGAGACAACCTGTTTGTGACTGAGTACACAACAGGTAAAGTGAAGAAAATACAATATTACATGTAAACAAACTGTGTTTATAATAATTAAACTATCTGTTTATTTATTTACATGTATCAATAGTGATGGAAATCCATATTACAAATGAAACAAACCATGTTTTATAAAAATCAAATAGTTCATGATATTAAATTACATTTAAATTAAGTTCTCAACTGAAAACAGCTTAATATTACAAGTAAATAAATAAAACTTTTGATAGCATGTTTACATGACAACAAACTATTTTACATCTTGTATGTGAACAAACTACATGTAACTGACCGTGTTTACATAATGTATGTCAACTGATTGTTTTATGTATTAAATGTAAACTGTGTTTATATATGTATGCCACTGTCAACAGACCAAATGTGGTGATTTGAAACTTAAAATTCAAACATTGCGTGCCATCAAACCTAGTGTGTAAAATTATTATATTCAATATATGTTAAATTGTGTGTGTATATTTAATCAAAAAAAGTAAATAAACTGTATAATTATAAAGTGTGGTTGATTAAACCAATAACATAGGCTCTTGATATTACAAACATTTTTTTCTCAGAGGTAGAAACTTTCAATCGCTTTCGATGGTTTTGCAAAATTGATCGTAAATGTCACAAAAAGAACAGCCAAATTTTTAATATATTAAGGTTACCATGGTTACTATAACTGCTTGGAAGTTTGAGGTCAGCCCGTGTAAGTCTGTATTTATCAAAGTTTGGATTATTTTGTGATTGATCGTAACTTAGCAACATGAATAGCATAGACTTACCTCATACTAACAGCTGTTATATATTACCCATACATGGAAGAATTAGTAACATCATCTTCAATCAGTCAAATATTGAATGATATACACGTTGTCTCTATGTGATTAGTATCCTAATTAGGACAATTAATGATGTGTAAGGTATTGTTGTGAACGGTATGGCTAGGCATAGTATTACATAATAGCATGCACATTCTCTCTAGGTGACCTTGTGTACTGCTTTAGTATTGTGCACGTGTGTAGGGTTAATGCTGTGTAAGGTAATGTTGTAGACGGTCTGGCTATATGTTATATTTACTCAATATGCATGTGATGTTGGTTACTGTCGCAGTGTTGTGTAAAGAGAAAGAAAAAGAAATGAGAGAATTAAAAGGTTTAGGTTACACCTGACTGCTAATAGAAAACGGGTATTTAAAACCAGAATAACATAGAAAAGATTTGACATTTAAACACCCCGTCAACCTTTTAGCATGGGTCTTTCAGTGGAGCGATTTTATTGCATGAATAATTTTACTTTTGTGTCTGTGATGAATATCTGAATTACATCTGGATAACTGAAATAGAGGATATCAAGTAAAAACCGACTTGAGAAGCACAAAATGTGTCTTTAGTGGCTTCTTTTCAAATGAACGGATGAATAGTATTGACAAAAAGTTAAAGTAATGTAAAGTTTTACTCGGTTGATAAATGACAAAAGATGAGGGGTATAGAAAGCATTAAGAGTACATTATTGCATTAACAAATTATAATCAAATTATTAAGGTCTTCCGTTTCCAACGGAAGACCTTTCTATTATTGTGCGGGTTAAGATTTTTCTTTTTTTTTTTTGTTTCCTAGACGCGAACTTTGAGGCTTCATATCTTGCTCATTTCTGAACGGTTTTTGCTCAAATTTTCAGGGCTAATGTACTTTACTAAACACTATCATAAGCAATTCATAAAATTTAGAAATCCCTTTCCGTTAAAGAGTTATTCCCCTTTTAATTTTTTTTAGGGCCTTTTGTTTCCAGACAAAGGCTCCGAGACTATGATAGCAGGGAATGGGAATCTAACGAATTTGAATAACAGACACATTGTAGTTGTGCACATCTGTTTTTGTTTTTAGATTACGTTTTTTTATTTAGGAGAGGGTAGGGGGTCAAAAAACAGGATTGAAAAAAGTGCAAAAATTTAGACATGTTTTCCTTTATATCTTTTAAACGAAAAATATTTTGTTAAGACATGTGGAATAAAAGTTGTGCAAAATATCAAGGGCTTTCATTTGACACCAATAAAAAAGGGCTGGCCCCTTAAATTAAGGGCCAATGGCCCCTAAAAGTGTTTGCTTAATAACTCAAAAACGGTTAGGATTTCGATATGGCTGTCGTTGGAAAAGTTGTTTGTTGGGATCTCATAAAGGTCGTTACAATGTTATTTTGTATGAGATCTGTGTAATATGAGTGTAAAAAGCTTTACATGTTAACATGTACATGTTTTCATTTGACAAGTTAACGAAAGTCTTTGCGCGTACAACTGGCATAAAGTTACCGCCGAAAGTATGCTGGTTTATACAAACGGCATTAATTCATTAGAATTCTTTTTTTTTAGAATACGTGCTTTATTTTAGGAGTTTAAGTCATTGTTGTTCTTAAGTTCTTATAATGCACAATCCTTAAAAACGGGATTTGGAAAACAATTCATTGTTTTTCTTTTCTAGTAAACCACAAAATATGGAATTAAAAAAAATCTATGCATTACATTTTAGTTATTAACTCCATGCATTTAAAATCTACCTTGAATCAGAGCTGTGTGTGTGCCATTACGTAAGCTCTCCCTCGCCCGCGGCCGAGAATATCGGTCACCATTGTCGCGGCTGGACTTCCTAGCGGTCAGCGGTTATCTAATACACGAGAGTTGCGTCTCTCATAAATGAGTTTATTTATCCGCAAACTCAAGAATTGTTTTCGATTTGATTACACATATTTTTTTATGGATTAAACGATTGGGTGTCAATTAAGAAATCGTTCAGTTAATTAATAAAGGAATGTCATTTTCAATCTGAAGCAATAATAAACATAGAACAATTGTGGGTTTTAAGTTTAAAATAAAGAACTTCTATTTGATAGAATAAGGTCATAATACTGCAATCTTTTCAAAGCTTCCTGGGTTCTGAGCTGTGCGAGTCTGTGCGTTGTACCTTTACATAATCTATCGTTCGCCCACGGCCGAGGATCTCAGCCACGGCTGCACTACATAGCGGTTATTTAATACACAAGATTCGCACACCGAGACGCACACTTCCATGCACATGAACGTGTTTGAGTTAATATAGCAAGAACTGTTTTTAATTTTATGTTACCAAAGTTTGTCCATTTTGTATTTTTTTAATTAAATTTGAGTGTAAATGAATATTAATGAACGATATTACTCCAAATCGGAAACATCGTCAGACATAAATTAATGGTTGGTTTGTTAATGTAAAATATTTTATAAACTGTACTAATAATGCTGTAAATCAACAACAACAACAACCCCTAAATATTAAACATTTAAATGATGATCACCCATCGCACATGGCTGAGGAGATCCGGCGCGAGTGGACAAGTGATCCGCGGTCGGTGCGTGATCTTCTGCATGTACCTTATCACGCGTTCATGTTTCATATTTTGCACGGACACAACTATATTTTATTATGTTTTCAACTATTACATTGGTTTAAGGTGAAAAGATAGATTTATTTTACTTGTACAGTTGATTAAGCATTGATGTATACGATAGCGTATAAGGTAGTTTAAAAATCAAATCAAATTATAATCAAAGTTCCATGTTACATGTTTGCGGTAGGTGCTAGCACGATAAAAGAATGTCCTGAGTTGAGGCATTCGATGATTGTTTAAAAAGAATATTCACATGAGTTTTAAACAACTTTAGATTAGATTCTATCTGTCACATATTAACCACTTCTGTAGTTTTTCTACATGTTCGTTTCATTGTGGAAGCGAACTCATTGTTGCCCCCCCCCTCCTCCTCCTCCCGCCCCGCTGACAGGAGCTCGCGCTGTATTTTTGTTTTTTTGATTGGCGAAACGACATCAAGATCTGTCGAAAATCATTTTTGGTGGCTTCTTCTTATGTGTGACATTTTGTTTCACTTTCCCACCCGTTTGTTTATTCGGTCAGTCTGTGTTAATTCAATCGCCACGTGCGAGAATCTTGTGTCGCTTCAGCGCACACAGTCCAGAACATATATAGCCCTGGGTCATCAATTGTTATGTTAATTGTGTAACAATTGGAATGGTGCTTTTACTACATAAAATAATAAATAAAAAAAATCATCCAGAAAAAATGTTACCGTAACTCAATAGTCAATACCAAAAATAAAATCCGTATGATTACAAACTGAAATCGGGTTTTCAGTATTCGGCGGGATTTGATATTTCTTCTAACATTAATATTTTTATTGGTTTCAGAGAATACGATGTAAAAATACAAACAGTAAATAAATCTGATGTTATTTACATTGAAACTGTGGAAAAATATTTAAAATTAAATTAGTCACATTCGTTAGAAAACAATGTTATATAAACATCCGATAATTTTTTCCTATGTCGTATCATTCGTGTAAATAAATATGTTCTGTACATATTCATGTACCTCTGAAAAAATTCAAATGATTAAAACATAAAAGAAAGTTGTAATTACTATTTCGGATTTTTTTTCCAAAGTAATTTAACATTGTATTGAAAAGAACAAGAAATAAAAATGATTTAAATTTTTGACTCAATCTTCGTATATATTACCGGCGCTCCTTACATGTACATGTATAACGGCGTAAAGTGTATAGACAATCATGATCTATTTGAATTAAGTACCATACGTAAAGATTCCCATAGAAATTAATTGCATGACTGTGTACATTGTAGGCAAATCCCTGTGCGTTAATTACTTCTAAGACCTCTTGTTTTCCGTTAACAGTGGTTTAAATAATTAAAATAATTACTTGTAAAAATATCTATAATCGGGATTCCAAAGAACTTACTTCCCGCAATTCATAGAAATGATCAGTATGTTTTCTTTCTATGTTTACATTTAATTTTGTTCAAATAATTAATAAATTTTCTTTCATTTAAATTGTGTGCTTCAACAAATACTGATTCCGATTACCTTGAAGTCATTAATTTTTCCATTGGCTATTGACAAAAGAAGAGACATTTGACCATCAAATGAAAACAAATACACAGAGTTTGATTTACAGGTTCAGCCAGGTGCAGGTCTCACCCGATGTCCGAGGTTATGTGTGCCGCTTATACAAAGCCGAATGGTCTTAGTAAGAGTTATCGATGTAAATAAATATAAAAAAAATACAAGCTTATCAAAACATGCTCGTGTAAGTTAAAGTTGATTAACTAAAGGCTTGTTCCAACAGAAATCATGTTTTGCTAATTGTATTTAATATTTTTTTTTGTATAGCGAATTTTAATATTGTACAGCCATTTTACCGGTAACGAATCAGTACGCGGTTTCGTCGTGCATGCAACTATTATTATCGGAATTCCAAATGTTTTTATTTTATGTTTAAATCGCGTTTCTTTGTCCTTCTAAACTGTAGTATCAAACTTCCGAAAATATAAAGGACGTAATTTCAACACCCCCTCCATTTTCCTAGTTTCGAATTTGTTTCCCAGTATCGAATTAAGCGCCCTTTATCACTTCTGACCGAATATTTTGAGGCGAATTAATTTCAAAAATATACTAGAGGTACATGTTATGAAGAAGGAAAAACAATTGTGGGAATATGTCTTTTAAACAAATAATATGATCGTTATTTTTATCATACCGTTTTCCCGTCAAATTAAAACTGGACTTGAACAGTTTTCATTTGTGTTACTTTATAATATTGAATTTTCATAAAAACACTTTACAATAGTAATTGATGATAAGTAGTTGCCATTTTCCTTTGTTTTTCCCGTATATCTATCAATATATGCAGCCAAATAATACTTCTGTCGCAATGAACCGAAACTAGGAAAACTACACGTGGTTCTACTTGAAGTCGTAATTTCATTCAAAGCTCCATTATTATTTGATATGATGCATTATCTTTTTAAATGAATTATATTTACTAATTATCCACTAAATAGGGATCAATAACAAACTTATTCTCATAGTTAGGTTTAATTGTTTTCACACTTTCGTTTTTTCTGCTTTGATCTTCCGGCAGCTCATATCTCGGTCACATTTTTAATTTGTAAACAATTCGGTAAATAATCGTGCAAATGGCAAACAACTTAATTTTAACATATTCAATTGAGTAATCAAATGGATTAGGCAACAGGCAAAGCCTATATAAACCCTCTCCAAAATACAAAGTGGCAAACAACTTCACGCACTGATAGAATATTTATTTTTGTTTTATAATTACCTAGCTAGGATTTTTTAAAACCTCAACTTCGTCTTCCACTAGTAATTTTTCTAAAAATTATTCGATACTGGCAAATATTCGTTACCGGTAAAACGACTGGACCAGTACTGAAACATCGTATAAAAACGTTATATATACATGTACTCTGTAACTAGTCGTCTTTTAATACATATATACCTTTCTTTTGTTTGTTAAAAATAAATTCAATTTTGTAAAGAGATATATCATTTCCTCTAGATTTTTTTTCATGTAAATACCTACAAAAGAGTTTTGCCAATTACAAACAGTTTAAAGTACATGTAATGTAAAACACGGGCGCCATTTTGAAACAAATTGTCAGAGAGTTCCGAAAGAAATCTGATGAACGTTTCACATAGTTCTCGCACGCTTTGGTCGAAACGATTTACACGCTTTGTCCGAAACTCTGCACGCTTTGCCCGAAACGCTAAACGGTTTACACGAAACGCTTCACGATTCACACGAAACGCTAAACGGTTAACACGAAACGTTTCTTGCACGTAAGTCGCACGCTTTTTTGGTATAGTAGTACGTTTCAGGGTCTGTAAATTTGTCAGCACGCAACAATTCTAAATTGTACATTGTTTTTAAAAATTTAGAAATATTTAAATAAAGAAATTATCTTGGAGAAAAGGTTACGTGTTTTGTAAACGGGTTCGGTTTAAAAAAAAACCACAATTCCTGACATGACCCATGAGTACATACTGTTTACAACAATGCTTGCTATCCTCTGAAAATTTAAATCGCCATTAAATATCTCATTTTTTAAATAATGTTTATTACGATTACATAAACTGTGTGCGACAAATAGTTTTCCTAAAACATTTTCTTATTTTCTTTTTCAATACACGATTTATATACAGGCTTTCAATCACAAAACGTTTTTATAACAAAAGCAGAACTGAAAGTTTAGTAAATATAATCGTTTGACACCACATCACATATATTTTCAACTCGCAGCAACAACGGAAGACCTACTCGTGGCTTTGCCACGAGCTCTGCTCTAGTTTTTAAAGTATTCTTTGGTCAAAAATATATAAATCTAAATATAATTATGTTGTTTTATCATTGGTACTGGTAAATTTATAATTAAGATTATTCTTTATTCTCTGATTGGATGATGTTATTAGTAATTGCCATATTATGACTTGTCATAGTATAACTTTTAAAAGCCTAAACACTAAAGTATGTCGTGTAGCTGATGAAATAATGACATTGTGTAGTTCATGTAACTAATTTGATAGTGTGCTTTAAAGATATTTTAGGTTGATGTCATAGAGCAAATTGTGCAAAACCTGATAACGATTTTATGTTCAGTTAAATTTCTATAACTTCTTTTAATCAACTCACTTCTTTTTGTATTCCAAATCCTTATGCTAACAGCCATGCCTTAAAAACATCAATGCCCTAACCAAAACACTAAATAAATGTTTGTCCTAAGAAACTTGGCAAACCTGATGAATTTGCATAAAAGTGGCAAGCAATTGAAGAAAACTCTTATCTAAATGGAGAAAAAACCCAATTGGATGGAGCTCTCAGAATGGTATGACATTCTTCAATTCCTATCTGATCAGGATTTCTTTTTGTGATGTCATACACTGTGATGTTTCGATTCTAAACTAATTTGAAATGACAACCAATCACAAAAAATTGTAAACAAAGATTTTTTAGTTTCATTGCTGTAATGTAATCTAAGAAATTATAGAAGATGAAAATGCTGTGATGTATTTTTGATCACAAATTTTTGTACAATTAATTTTTGAAAATTGAATGAATTTTTTACTTAGTTTGTTTCAATGTTAAAAAATCAAAATTTGGTTTTAATTGTTTTTATAGCCATTAATGATAAGGACCATGCACAGGTGCCTGTGTCTCATATATGCATATGTATGATACCTGATATCCATAATACCAGTATTATATGTATATTAGGTATCATAGATATACATGTATCAAGGCCACAGCACCTAGTGGATCATGAAGAGAGATTTTTTCATTTGAATCATTTTGAATATGCAACATGGATGTGGAAGCATCCAAATCATGTTACGGTAAACATAATTCTTTATTACCAAAATCACAATTCAATATTAAATAAATGTTGTTAAGTATTGGGATAATTTGACAATAGAGTTAAATATTTAAAACGTAAATTATACAAAGCAAATTAGTATTTCATTACATTCTGAAGTTTTGAATTGTGCTCAGTATTTTAAGCTAGCTGCACTCCAGAGTGGCTGCTTTCCATGATAAAAAAAATTGTTTCAATTCTTTAAATTGTGTCACCCAAACATTCAGGTATCTCAGAAATGAAATATCCCGGCATATGTCAAAGTCGGCCGCCGCAGTCCCGAGCGTTTTCTCTGTATATAATATGATTATAAAATTTCCTAATATCTTAAATACGATCATCTCGAATACCCCGCTTATGTCGAAGTATTTTTACGGTCCTACAAATAGTTTTCTATTGTTTTGAATAAAAGTAAGAATATTTCGATCAGATTTTAATTTTCTCGTATTCACCTTCATGTACTTCCATGCAAGTACATGAAAGAAAAAACGTCTTTTAGTCTTTACATTTTACCGCCTTTTTCAACAATCAGATACAATCTGATTAAAATCAAATCCTCGACCCCCTCTTTTTTTATCGTCGCTACACGAGGTGTAACGACAATAGAAAAAAGGAGTGAATCAAGGATCTGATTTTAATCGCATTGCGGTTAGATGATTCTTATTATAGTCATATACTTGAATTGAATTGTATATATGTGGAGAATGGCAGAATACTGTTAACCAACTTTTATTCGCGAGTGAGAAATTTTCGCGAGGTTCGCGAGAACATCGGCGTTGCGAATATTTCTCGCCGCGAACCAATCCGTGTCGTATGGTTGTTAAAACAATCTAGGTCTTTATAAGGTTTTCTTGCAAACATTAGTCGTCGCGAACTAGTTTGTGTTCGGGAAATCGCGAATTAAAGTTTGTTTGCAGTAGATAAAATATAACTGAAATATAGAGATTTGGTAACAATTTTTTCAACTCATACTGTTTGCAAAATATTTCCATTAAAATGTCTGTACATGTAGACATGTTTGTATATTGGTTTTTAGGGCACTTCTATGCTGTGATGTACTTTTATCGGAATAAACAATAAAATTAAGTTCTATTTTATAAATAGTTTCTTTCTCCAAAAACTGTCATCTTACAGTGTAGCGCAGTGGGTTCAGTACGGATATGTAAGTCACAAGTTAGAATCCCGCTGGTGATTTTTTTATATTTTTACCTTTCCAGAAATGTTAAAAACGTATTTTTGGTTAAATATTTTGGTTGAATATTGTGAAATTGAAAATTCTAAACCGGTGCAAGTATTTCAATGCTACTAAATAATATTAAATAATACACATTAACATCGACATACATCCCATACCAACTTAAAATTAAAGCTAAGCTTTAAATTTTACAGGCTTTCTGTGGGAATCCTTAACTTTACAATCGTAATTCAAAATACCTTCATTCAATCATTAACAATTATAGTCCTCAGGTAAATAACATTTGATACAACTTTAGTTCGTATGTCTTCCGAAAGTAAAAAACCGTGTTGGATTTTAAGTTTGGGAGGGGGGAAGGAAGGGTTAACGGTTTAGAATTGACGGACACACACTTTATAAGAAACTATACATAATATCTAGAAAAATTATGTTCTAATGACAGCTGTATTATTATTTTGATAAATCATACCGTCTTATAGTTATTACATGTATATGTATATGGTAGTTGTCTGTCAGAACCATCAAAACCTCAATAATTAAAGTTATCTTGTTACAACTACATCAAATATCTCTGCCACTTCGTGTAATGACAAAGATAATGGGAGCAGATTAATATTTCACTTAAGAGGATGGCCACCACCCTGTTTTATACTATATATCAAGGTTTTCCAATGGTAAGAATAAAAACAGGTGCCCAACGCCGAAAAAATGTCCATTCTACGGTTATCATCTCCATCAATGGGATAATAAAACTGAAAGTTGTGATATTGCCATCATTTGTATGCATGACTTTTTGTTTCCGTCACTTTTTGACAAATTTTAACAAACAATTTAAAATACGATAGTATGGGGTGGTTTTGGAAAAAAAGAAGACATAAAATATTACCAACAACATGATATATGATTTATTCTTAATAATATATAAAAGCATGCAGAGATTCTGGTGCAGCAACAGTGGACACCCGGTGTGGCCATTGGTACCTGTAAAAGATGAAAGAAGAAGAATTAAGTAAAATTAAAAAGGAAAATAAAAGTGATAAGGTTTGAATGTTATCATTCACTCCGCTCGCCAGACTTACCGTGAAGAGTAATCATTGGCATAACCTTTTATTACAATACAATATTTTCGTAGAATCTGATACATGTAGCGAGATATACAGGACTACTAAGGTCATTCGTAGAAGCTAAATAAAGAAGATTTTGTATACAGAATGACAGACGAGCGGAAAGAATAATGGACTAAAAATCGAAGACGGAAAGCAGAAAAAAACATTGTGTTTTGCGCTAAAATCTACTCAATTCGTAATAAGTGCTTGGTTCAAACTGTTCCGTGTGTTACTGTTGCTTTATATAAGAAGGAGCCCAAACTTAAAAATGCTAGAAGGTAGTGTATGGAAAGTGAAATGTTCGCACACGTCCATTGAGGAAGAGGAAATAAAAGACAATTGAGAAAATGGGCATAATAATTCATTTTGAGATTGGATGTTTTGGCACTATGATTAATTTTTCCTCTTCAAATTACTTTATTTACTTACGTTAAAATTTTGATATTTTTGATAAGTTTAAATAATAATTTTCTATGTTAATTTTCTTTTTATTACATTGAAACGTTGATTTACGTACGTATTATGTAATATCCATATTAAGGGTCTTAAATATGAATTAAGTGAGGCGTATATATGTAGGTGTCAATATCAATTTTACTATAATATCACCACAATTGCGAAACTTTAGATGGAGGTTGTATATATTCATAACGAATTTTTTAAGAAAAATCCTCGACATTTAAAAACAAACAACACATGTTGATGAAGGAAGGCATAGCACTTTTTACGTCGAAGTTACACATGTGCTTGGAAATCAACTCTGGGCCTTTTCACACCCCCCCCCCCCGCCCCTGCCCCCCCCCCCCCAAAAAAAAAACCTCTCAAAAATTCAAATGATCTCGCACCATCTTACTTAAGGGATAAAACAAATTTGCTCCTGTCGGGGGCGGAAACGCACTAATGTCGGGAATTTTTTTATCAGCGATATTTTGATTTCATGCCACCAAAATAAATCCACTCTTGCTATATATAAGTTAATCACGTGACGATCACAAAGGTCAACAAGACCAGGAAGAAAAATACCATAATCGCCATGTTGGATTTTTGTAGAGGTTTGTTTTTTAATTACTTAAATGAATTTATTACTTTTTCATTGGTATACGTGTGCACTTTCAACATGCAAAATATATGAATATAATTGAATAATTTATCGAAGAATGATAAACTTTTAGTGATCGATTTTTTGTTCCTTCAGAATATCTCTTAAAATCCAATCAAAGTGTCTGACCATGTTTGGTTCTCTGTCGGCGTCTTCTATCAAAACAGAAGAACATTGCTACACCATGGAATCTCCCGGTGCAGAGTCCTCTCCCCGAGACAGACCGCTCATTGATGTACCACGGATCATCACACAAATAAATACCGACTATAGACTATTAGACAGAGTGGCTTGTCTGAGTGATGAGGAGATGTGGACGTTAGGTAATGACAAAATCATGAGACGGTACAACCTCAGTGGGAAACTATTGAAGAAGTCAGTAATAACAAGGTCAGGGAGCAATCCAGGGGACATAGCAGTGACAAGGAGTGGGGATCTAGTTTTTACTGATTATGTTGGTAGAACTGTGAACAAATTTAGGAATAAATGGATAGATACAGTGACCAGACTACGGGGGTGAAGACCTCGCGGTGTCTGTAGTACCTCCTCTGGTGACCTCCTGGTTGTCATGGACAGTGATGATTATAAACAAACAAAAGTTGTGTGTTACTCTGGCTCCACAGAGAAACAAAGTATTCAGTACGACGACAAAGGACAACCTCTCTATTCATCTGGTGGATTATATAAAACTAAATACGTCAGTGAGAACAGGAACCTAGATATCTGTGTGTCAGACCGTGACGCCGGTGCAGTTGTGGTGGTCAATCAGGCCGGGAAACTTCGGTTTACCTACACTGGTCCTCCCTCTACTACCAAGGGATCATTCTTTCCGCGCGGCATCACAACAGACAGCCAGGGTCGCATCCTGACAGCGGACCTTAGCAACTACCGTATCCACATCCTGGATCAGGACGGACAGTTCCTCCGCTACATTGACAACTGTCATTTACAGGATCCATGTGGTTTATGTGTGGACACCAGAGACAACCTGTTTGTGACTGAGTACACAACAGGTAAAGTGAAGAAAATACAATATTACATGTAAACAAACTGTGTTTATAATAATCAAACTATCTGTTTATTTATTTACATGTATCAATAGTGAAGGAAATCCATATTACAAATGAAACAAACCATGTTTTATAAAAATCAAATGGTTCATGATATTAAATTACATTTAAATTAAGTTCTCAACTGAAAACAGCTTAATATTACAAGTAAATAAATAACACTTTTGATAGCATGTTTACATGACAACATACTATTTTACATCTTGTATGTGAACAATCTACATATAACTGACCGTGTTTACATAATGTTTGTCAACTGATTGTTTTATGTATTAAATGTAAACTGTGTTTATATATGTATGCCACTGTCAACAGACCAAATGTGGTGATTTGAAATTTAAAATTCAAACATTGCGTGCCATCAAACCTAGTGTGTAAAATTATTATAATCAATATATGTTAAATTGTGTGTGTATATTTAATCACAAAAAGTAAATAAACTGTATAATTATAAAGTGTGGTTGATTAAATCAATAACATAGGCTCTTGATATTACAATTTTTTTCTCAGAGGTAGAACCTTTCAATCGCTTTCGATGGTTTTGCAAAATTGATCGTAAATGTCACAAAAAGAACAGCCAAATTTTTAATATATTAAGGTTACCATGGTTACTATAACTGCTTGGAAGTTTGAGGTCAGCCCGTGTAAGTCTGTATTTATCAAAGTTTGGATTATTTTGTGATTGATCGTAACTTAGCAACATGAATAGCATAGACTTACCTCATACTAACAGCTGTTATATATTACCCATACATGGAAGAATTAGTAACATCATCTTCAATCAGTCAAATATTGAATGATATACACGTTGTCTCTATGTGATTAGTATCCTAATTAGGACAATTAATGATGTGTAAGGTATTGTTGTGAACGGTATGGCTAGGCATAGTATTACAAAATAGCATGCACATTCTCTCTAGGTGACATTGTGTACTGCTTTAGTATTGTGCACGTGTGTAGGGTTAATGCTGTGTAAGGTAATGTTGTAGACGGTCTGGCTATGTGTTATATTTACTCAATATGCATGTGATGTTGGTTACTGTCGCAGTGTTGTGTAAAGAGAAAGAAAAAGAAATTAGAGAATTCAAAGGTTTAGGTTACACCTGACTGCTAATAGAAAACGGGTATTTAAAACCAGAGTAACATAGAAAAGATTTGACATTTAAACACCCCGTCAACCTTTTAGCATGGGTCTTTCAGTGGAGCGATTTTATTGCATGAATAATTTTACTTTTGTGTCTGTGATGAATATCTGAATTACATCTGGATAACTGAAATAGAGGATATCAAGTAAAAACCGACTTGAGAAGCACAAAATGTGTCTTTAGTGGCTTCTTTTCAAATGAACGGATGAATAGTATTGACAAAAAGTTAAAGTAATGTAAAGTTTTACTCGGTTGATAAATGACAAAAGATGAGGGGTATAGAAAGCATTAAGAGTACAATATTGCATTAACAAATTATAATCAAATTATTTTTAAAGTATTCTTTGGTCAAAAATATATAAATCTAAATATAATTATGGTGTTTTATCATTGGTACTGGTAAATTTATAATTAAGATTATTCTCTGATTGGATGATGTTATTAGTAATTGCCATATTATGACTTGAGTCATAGTATAACTTAAGCCTAAACACTAAAGTATGTCGTGTAGCTGATGAAATAATGACATTGTGTAGTTCATGTAACTAATTTGATAGTGTGCTTCAAAGATATTTTAGGTTGATGTCATAGAGCAAATTGTGCAAAACCTGATAACGATTTTATGTTCAGTTAAATTTCTATAACTTCTTTTAATCAACTCACTTCTTTTTGTATTCCAAATCCTTTTGCTAACAGCCATGCCTTAAAAACATCAATGCCCTAACCAAAACACTAAATAAATGTTTGTCCTAAGAAACTTGGCAAACCTGATGAATTTGCATAAAAGTGGCAAGCAATTGAAGAAAACTCTTATCTAAATGGAGAAAAAACCCAATTGGATGGAGCTCTCAGAATGGTATGACATTCTTCAATTCCTATCTGATCAGGATTTATTTTTGTGATGTCATACACTGAGAGCACTGTAGACTGAGATGATTGTGATGTTTCGATTGTGAACTAATTTGAAATGACAACCAATCACAAAAAATTGTGAACAAAGATTTTTTAGTTTCATTGCTGTAATGTAATCTAAGAAATTATAGAAGATGAAAATGCTGTGATGTATTTTTGATCACAAATTTTTGTACAATTAATTTTTGAAAATTGAATGAATTTTTTACTTAGTTTGTTTCAATGTTAAAAAATCAAAATTTGGTTTTAATTGTTTTTATAGCCATTAATGATAAGGACCATGCACAGGTGCCTGTGTCTCATATATGCATATGTATGATACCTGATATCCATAATACCAGTATTATATGTATATTAGGTATCATAGATATACATGTATCAAGGCCACAGCACCTAGTGGATCATGAAGAGAGATTTTTTCATTTGAATCATTTTGAATATGCAACATGGATGTGGAAGCATCTAAATCATGTTACGGTAAACATAATTCTTTATTACCAATATCACAATTCAATATTAAATAAATGCTGTTAAGTATTGGGATAATTTGACAATAGAGTTAAATATTTAAAACGTAAATTATACAAAGCAAATTAGTATTTCATTACATTCTGAAGTTTTGAATTGTGCTCAGTATTTTAAGCTAGCTGCACTCCAGAGTGGCTGCTTTCCATGATAAAAAAAAAATTTGTTTCAATTCTTTAAATTGTGTCACCCAAACATTCAGGTATCTCAGAAATGAAATATCCCGGCATATGTCAAAGTCGGCCGCCGCAGTCCCGAGCGTTTTCTCTGTTAATAATATGATTATAAAATTTCCTAATGTTTTAAATACGATCATCTCGAATACCCCGCTTATGTCGAAGTATTTTTACGGTCCTACAAATAGTTTTCTATTGTTTTGAATAAAAGTAAGAATATTTCGATCAGATTTTAATTTTCTCGTATTCACCTTCATGTACTTCCATGCAAGTACATGAAAGAAAAAACGTCTTTTAGTCTTTACATTTTACCGCCTTTTTCAACGATCAGATACAATCTGATTAAAATCAAATCCTCGACCCCCTCTTTTTTTATCGTCGCTACACGAGGTGTAACGACAATAGAAAAAACGAGTGAATCAAGGATCTGATTTTAATCGCATTGCGGTTAGATGATTCTTATTATATTCATATACTTGAATTGAATTGTATATATGTGGAGAATGGCAGAATACTGTTAACCAACTTTTATTCGCGAGTGAGAAATTTTCGTAAATTATACAAAGCAAATTAGTATTTCATTACATTCTGAAGTTTTGAATTGTGCTCAGTATTTTAAGCTAGCTGCACTCCAGAGTGGCTGCTTTCCATGATAAAAAAAAATTTGTTTCAATTCTTTAAATTGTGTCACCCAAACATTCAGGTATCTCAGAAATGAAATATCCCGGCATATGTCAAAGTCGGCCGCCGCAGTCCCGAGCGTTTTCTCTGTTAATAATATGATTATAAAATTTCCTAATGTCTTAAATACGATCATCTCGAATACCCCGCTTATGTCGAAGTATTTTTACGGTCCTACAAATAGTTTTCTATTGTTTTGAATAAAAGTAAGAATATTTCGATCAGATTTTAATTTTCTCGTATTCACCTTCATGTACTTCCATGCAAGTACATGAAAGAAAAAACGTCTTTTAGTCTTTACATTTTACCGCCTTTTTCAACGATCAGATACAATCTGATTAAAATCAAATCCTCGACCCCCTCTTTTTTTATCGTCGCTACACGAGGTGTAACGACAATAGAAAAAACGAGTGAATCAAGGATCTGATTTTAATCGCATTGCGGTTAGATGATTCTTATTATAGTCATATACTTGAATTGAATTGTATATATGTGGAGAATGGCAGAATACTGTTAACCAACTTTTATTCGCGAGTGAGAAATTTTCGCGAGGTTCGCGAGAACATCGGCGTTGCGAATATTTCTCCCCGAGAACCAATCCGTGTCGTATGGTTGTTAAAACAATCTAGGTCTTTATAAGGCGTTCTTGCAAACATTAGTCGTCGCGAACTAGTTTGTGTTCGGTAAATCGCGAATTAAAGTTTGTTTGCAGTAGATAAAATATAACTGAAATATACAGATTTGGTAACAATTTTTTCAACTCATACTGTTTGCAAAATATTTCCATTAAAATGTCTGTACATGTAGACATGTTTGTATATTGGTTTTTAGGGCACTTCTATGTTGTGATGTACTTTTAGCGGAATAAACAATAAAATTAAGTTCTATTTTATAAATAGTTTCTTTCTCCAAAAACTGTCATCTTACAGTGTAGCGCAGTGGGTTCAGTACGGATATGTAAGTCACAAGTTAGAATCCCGCTGGTAATTTTTTATATTTTTACCTTTCCAGAAATGTTAAAAACGTATTTTTGGTTAAATATTTTGGTTGAATATTGAGAAATTGAAAATTCTAAACCGGTGCAAGTATTTCAATGATACTAAATAATATTAAATAATACACATTAACATCAACATACATCTCATACCATCTTAAAATTAAAGCTAAGCTTTAAATTTTACAGGCTTTCTGTGGGAATCCTTAACTTTACAATCGTAATTCAAAATACCTTCATTCAATCATTAACAATTATAGTCCTCAGGTAAATAACATTTGATACAACTTTAGTTCGTATGTCTTCCGAAAGTAAAAAACCGTGTTGGATTTTAAGTTTGGGAGAGGGGGGAGGAAGGGTTAACGGTTTAGAATTGACGGACACACACTTTATAAGAAACTATACATAATATCTAGAAAAATTATGTTCTAATGACAGCTGTATTATTATTTTGATAAATCATACCGTCTTATGGTTATTACATGTATATGTATATGGTAAGTTGTCTGTCAGAACCATCGAAACCTCAATAATTAAAGTTATCTTGTTACAACTACATCCAATATCTCTGCCCCTTCGTGTAATGACAAAGATAATGGGAGCAGATTAATATTTCACTTAAGAGGATGTACACCACTCTGTTTTATACTATATATCAAGGTTTTCCAATGGTAAGAATAAAAATGGATGCCCAACGCCGAAAAAATGTCCATTCTACGGTTGTCATCTCCATCAATGGGATAATAAAACTGAAAGTTGTGATATTGCCATCATTTGTATGCATAACTTTTTGTTTCCGTCACTTTTTGACAAATTTTAACAAACTATTTAAAATACGATAGTGTGGGTGGTTTTTGAAAAAAAAAGACATAAAATATTACCAACAACATGATATATGATTTATTCTTAATAATAATATAAAAGCATGCAGAGATTCTGGTGCAGCAACAGTGGACACCCGGTGTGGCCATTGGTACCTGTAAAAGATGAAAGAAGAAGAATTAAGTAAAATTAAAAAGGAAAATAAAAGAGATAAGGTTTGAATGTTATCATTCACTCCGCTCGCCAGACGTACCGTGAAGATTAATCATTGGGATAACCTTTTATTACAGTACAATATTTTCGTAGAATCTGATATATGTAGCGAGATATACATGTACAGGATTACTGAGGTCATTCGTAGAAGCTAAATAAAGAAGATTTTGTATACAGAATGACATACGAGCGGAAAGAATAATGGACAAAAATCGAAGACGGAAAGCAGAAAAAAACATTGTGTTTTGCGCTAAAATGTACGCAATTCGTAATAAGTGCTTGGTTCAAACTGGTCCGTGTGTTACTGTTGCTTTATATACGAAGGAGACCAAACTTAAAAATGCTAGAAGGTAGTGTATAGAAAGTAAAATGTTCGCACACGTCCATTGAGGAAGAGAAAATAAAAGACAATTGAGAAAATGGGCATAATAATTCATTTTGAGATTGGATGTTTTGGCAGTATGATTAATTTTTCCTCTTCAAATCACTTTATTTACTAACGTTAAAATTTTGATATTTTTGATAAGTTTAAATAATAATTTTCTATGTAAATTTTCTTTTTATTACATTGAAACGTTGTTTTACGTACGTATTATGTAATATCCATATTAAGGGTCTTAAATATGAATTAAGTGAGGTGTATATATGTAGGTGTCAATATCAATTTTACTACAATATCACCACAATTGCGAAACTTTAGATAGAGGTTGTATATATTCATAACGAATTTTTAAGAAAAATCCTCGACATTTAAAAACAAACAACACATGTTGATGAAGGAAGGCATGGCACTTTTTACGTCGAAGTTACACATGTGCTTGAAAATCAACTCTGGGCCTTTTCACAACCCCTCCCCGCCCCCCCCCCCCCAAAAAAAAATTCTCAAAAATTCAAATGATCTCGCATCATCTTACTTAAGGGATAAAAAAAAATCAGCTCCTGTCGGGGGTGGAAACGCGCCATTGTCGGGAATTTTTTTTTCAGCGATATTTTGATTTCATGCCACCTAAATAAATCCACCCTTGCTATATATAAGTTAATCACGTGACGATCACAAAGGCCAACAAGACCAGGAAGTAAAATACCGTTATTGCCATGTTTGATTTTTGTAGAGGTTTGTTTTTTAATTAGTTAAATGAATTTATTACTTTTTCATTGGTATACGTGTGCACGTGTGCACTTTCAACATGAAAAATATATGAACATAATTGAATAATTTACCGAAGTATGATCTGTGTAAAGCATGTGAGAAGGACCATCTCTCTGATGTATCTAAAGAACACAAAGTGGTACCATTTGAAAAGAGAGGATTAAATCCAAAGTGTCAAAAACATCCCTCAAAAATATGTGAACATTATTGTGAGCATTGTGACAGTCCTATGTGTGCAACATGTGCTTCCTCTAAAGAACACTGTGACCATACATTTATTGAAATAACTAAAACCATGGACAACAAGAAAGAAATCATTCAAAAAAAATTATATGAACTAGAGAAATCCATTTATCTTAAATACCAAGAGATTGCATCCATTATCACAGACCAGAAATCTGCTCTGAATGAAAACTCACAGAAATTGACAACAGAAATTGACAAACATGGAGAAGACTTGCACAGAGAAATAAACACCATTATCAGAAATATGAAATCTAACGTTGAGGAAATGGACACCAAAGACCTGGCTGTCTTAGACAAACAGGAAGATGAAATTAAACACATCATTTCTGAAATCACACAGACCATTGCTGAACTAAAGACGTTACTGGACTCCAATGATGTCAACCGTTTCTCTGCCTACAAATCCATGAATGATGAATTCAGAAGATTGCCTCCTAAACTCACAGTGTCTTTACCAAGTTTTACTCCTCAGACGATTAACAAAGAACAGCTTTATCAACAGTTTGGTTCTCTGTCAGCGTCATCTATCAAAACAGAAGAACATGGCTACACCATGGAATCTCCCGGTGCAGAGTCCTCTCCCGTGGACAGACCGCTCATTGATGTACCACGGATAATCACACAGATAAACACCGAGTATAGAGTATTAGACGGTGTGTCCTGTCTGAGTGATGAGGAGATGTGGACGTGTGGTTATGACAAAATCATGAGACGGTACAACCTCAGTGGGAAACTATTGAAGTCAGTCCATACCAAGTCAGGGAACAATCCACGGGACATAGCAGTGGCAAGGAGTGGGGGTCTAGTTTTTACTGATTATGTTGATAGAACTGTGAACATAGTGAAGAATAAAAAGATAAAGACAGTGATCAGACTACGGGGGTGGAGACCTCGTGGTGTCTGTAGTACCTCCTCTGGAGACCTCCTGGTTGTCATGGGCAGTGATGATTATAAACAAACAAAAGTTGTGTGTTACTCTGGCTCCACAGAGAAACAAAGTATTCAGTACGCCGACAAAGGACAACCTCTCTATTCATCTGGTGGATTATATAACACTAAATACGTCAGTGAGAACAGGAACCTAGATATCTGTGTGTCAGACCGTGACGCCGGTGCAGTTGTGGTGGTCAATCAGGCCGGGAAACTCCGGTTTACCTACACTGGTCCTCCCTCTACTACCAAGGGATCATTCTTTCCACGTGGCATCACAACAGACAGCCAGGGTCGCATCCTGACAGCAGACCTTAACAACTACCGTATCCACATCCTGGATCAGGACGGACAGTTCCTCCGCTACATTGACAACTGTCATTTACAGGATCCATGTGGTTTATGTGTGGACACCAGAGACAACCTGTTTGTGACTGAGTACACAGCAAGTAAAGTGAAGAAAATACAATATTACACATAAACAAACTATGTTTATAATGTTCAAACTATCTGTTTATTTATTTACATATATCAATAGTGAAGGAAATCCATATTACAAATGAAACAAACCATGTTTTATAAAAATCAAATGGTTCATGATATCAAATTACATTTAAATTAAGTTCTCAACTGAAAACAGCTTAATATTACAAGTAAATAAATAACACTTTTGATAGCATGTTTACATGACAACAAACTATTTTACATCTTGTATGTGAACAATCTACATGTAACTGACCGTGTTTACATAATGTTTGTCAACTGATTGTTTTATGTATTAAATGTAAACTGTGTTTATATATGTATGCCACTGTCAACAGACCAAATGTGGTGATTTGAAACTTAAAATTCAAACATTGCGTGCCATCAAACCTAGTGTGTAAAATTATTATATTCAATATATGTTAAATTGTGTGTGTATATTTAATCAAAAAAAGTAAATAAACTGTATAATTATAAAGTGTGGTTGATTAAACCAATAACATAGGCTCTTGATATTACAAACATTTTTTTCTCAGAGGTAGAAACTTTCAATCGCTTTCGATGGTTTTGCAAAATTGATCGTAAATGTCACAAAAAGAACAGCCAAATTTTTAATATATTAAGGTTACCATGGTTACTATAACTGCTTGGAAGTTTGAGGTCAGCCCGTGTAAGTCTGTATTTATCAAAGTTTGGATTATTTTGTGATTGATCGTAACTTAGCAACATGGATAGCATGGACTGACCTCATACTAACAGCTGTTGTGTATGACCATATATGGAAGAATTAGTAACATCATCTTCAATCAGTCAAAGTAATATTGAATGATATACACGTTGTCTCTATGTGATTAGTATACTTATTAGGACAATTAGGACAATTAATGATGTGTAAGGTATTGTTGTGAACGGTCTGGCTAGGCAATAGTATTACATAATAGCATGCACATTCTCTCTAGGTGACCTTGTGTACTGCTGTAGTATTGTGCACGTGTGTAGGGTTAATGCTGTGTAAGGTAATGTTGTAGACGGTCTGGCTATATGTTATATTTACTCAGTATGCAGGTAATGTTGCTTACTGTCGCAGTGTTGTGTAAAGAGGAAGAAAATGAGAGAATTAAAAGGTTTAGGTTACACCTGACTGCTAATAGAAAACGGGTATTTAAAACCAGAGTAACATAGAAAAGATTTGACATTTTAACACCCCGTCAACCTTTTAGCATGGGTCTTTCAGTGGAGCGATTTTATTGCATGAATTATTTTACTTTTGTGTCTGTGATGAATATCTGAATTACATCTGGATAACTGAAATAGAGGATATCAAGTAAAAACCGACTTGAGAAGCACAAAATGTGTCTTTAGTGGCTTCTTTTCAAATGAACGGATGAATAGTATTGACAAAAAGTTTAAGTAATGTAAAGTTTTACTCGGTTGATAAATGACAAAAGATGAGGGGTCTAGAAAGCATTAAGAGTACGATATTGCATTAACAAATTATAATCAAATTATTTTTAAGGTATTCTTTGGTAAAAAATATATAAATCTAAATATAATTATGTTGTTTTATCATTGGTACTGGTAAATTTATAATTCAGATTATTCTCTGATTGGATGATGTTATTAGTAATTGCCATATTATGACTTGAGTCATAGTATAACTTAAGCCTAAACACTATAGTATGTCGTGTAGCTGATGAAATAATGACATTGTGTAGTTCATGTAACTGATTTGATAATGTGCTTTAAAGATATTTTAGGTTGATGTCAAAGAGCAAATTGTGCAAAACCTGATAACGATTTTATGTTCAGTTAAATTTCTATAACTTCATTTAATCAACTCACTTCTTTTTGTATTCCAAATCCTTTTGCTAACAGCCATGCCTTAAAAACATCAATGCCCTAACCAAAACACTAAATAAATGTTTGTCCTAAGAAACTTGGCAAACCTGATGAATTTGCATAAAAGTGGCAAGCAATTGAAGAAAACTCTTATCTAAATGGAGAAAAAACCCAATTGGATGGAGCTCTCAGAATGGCATGACATTCTTCAATTCCTATTGGATCAGGATTTCTTTTTGTGATGTCATACACTGAGAGCACTGAAGACTGAGATGATTGTGATGTTCCGATTGTGAACTAATTTGAAATGACAACCAATCACAAAAAAATTGTAAACAAAAATAATTTGTTTCATTGCTGTAATGTAATCCAAGGAATTAAACAAGATGAAAATGCTGTGATGTGTTTGTGATACCCTACACATTTTTTTTACTATAACTTTTAAAAAATTTAATGAAATTTTCACTAGGTTTATTTCAATGTTGAAAAATCAAAATCTGGTTATAATTGTTTTTATGGTTCTTAATGATTAGGACCATGCACAGGTGCTTGGTTTTCATACACATGTATGTATACGTATGATACCTAATATCCATATAACCAGTGTTAAATGTATATTAGGTATCATATAATACTTGTACTAAGGTCCAAGTATCTGGTGGATCATGGAGGGAGATTTTTCATTTGAATATTTTGATTACACAACATGGATGTGGAAACATCCAAATCATGTTACGGTAAATATAATTCTATCATACTTGAATTGAAACTGTATTACCAAAATCACAAATCAATATTAGATAAATTGCGTTATATATTGGGATATTATTAATAATTTGAGAACAGAATTTTTGTCAGCCAATGCCTCTATTGCTATTTTTCCTCTCTTTTCATGATTATTTAAAATAATAATTATTTTAAAGATAAATATTGTAAATTATACAAAGCAAACTACCAATTTCATTACATTAAAAAGTCTTGAATTGTACACAGTATTTTAAGATAACTGCTTTCCATGATAATAAATTTTTGTTTGGAATTTATATATTGTGTCACCCAGACATACTAGTCCTTTTGTATTGTTTTGAATAAAAAAACCAATCGATCAGATTTAAATTTTCTTTTGATTTTACTTTTTTTATTTTCGTGCAATTCGGTGTAAACGCATGTATTAAGTTTGTAGTTTAAAAACTACATGTAATTAAAATCATTTATTTCGTACCTGGTTTTACTCAAATTCACGTACATGAACTTACATGTAGGTACATGATATTTTTTTTAATAATTTACATTTTACAGCCTATTACAACGGTCAGATACAATCTGATTAAAACCAGATCCTCGATCCGCTCCTTTTTGTATCGTCGCTACACGAGGTATTACGACAATAGAAAAAAAAGGAACGGATCAAAGATCTGATTTTAATCAGATTGCAGTCAGATGATTCATATTATATACAATGGCATGTACTTGAATTGAACGGTACTTAGTATTTAAGTGGAGAATAGCAGAATAGATAAAATATAATTGAAAGTTTTTGTTACAATTTTTTCAACTAAATAAATACTGTATGCAAAATATTGTCATTTAGATGTGTGTATATGTACACTGTACATGTAGATATTAGAATCTAAGCTTTGAATCGTGTTATAGGCCTTCTGTGGAAATCCTTAACTTTACAATCGTAATTCAAAATACCTTCTTTAAATCATGAACAATTACAGTCCTCAGGTAAACAACATCTGATACAACTAAAGTTCGCATGTCTCCCGAAAATAAGTAACCGTGCGGTATTTTAATTGGGGCCCACCATCCGTTTTGAACTATTTATCAATTAAGGTTTACCCTTGGTAAGAATAAAAAGAAGTGCGCAGCGCAGAAAAAATGTTCATTCTACGGTTGTCCATCTCCATCAATGAGATAATAAAACTGAAAGTTGTGATATTCCCATCAGTTGTATGCACGCCTTTTTGTTTCCGTCACTGTTTGACAAATTTTAACAAAAAAAATAAAATACATAGCGTGGGGTGGTTGTTGGAAAAAAAGAAGACATAAAATGCTAAAAACACGATATAAAATTTATTCTTAATAATATAACAAAAGCAGGGATTTTGGTGCAGCAACAGTGGACTCCCAGTGTGGCCATTGGTACCTGTAAAAGATGAAAGAAGAAGAAGTAAGTAAAATAAAAAATGAAAATAAAAGAGATAAGGTTTGAATGTTATCATTCACCCCACCCGCCGGACTTGGTGTGAAGAATAATCCTTGGCATAACTTTTTATTACCGTACAATATTTTGGTAGAATCTGATACATGTAGCGAGATATACAGGACTACTGAGGTCATTCGTAGAAACTAAATGCAGAAGATTTTGTATACAGAAAGACAGTCGAGTGGAAAGAAAAATAGACAAAAATCCAAGACGGAAAGCAGAAAAAACATTGTGTTTTGAACTTTTGGGGGTGGGGGGGGGGCTTTAGGCGGTATGAGACATCTGTCGATGCGTGAACTTTTTGAATATGGATAATTGATACTAAAAATTAGAGAAGACTAGACCTGACGCAGCAATTTATTAAAGCCACTTCCCTTTAGAAAGTTGTGAGGAATGGATAGCAGGACTTTTAGACCATGAACATTTAGGCCCATATGTGTTTAAGGACTAATCTTAAAATGTTTTGGCACCATTGATATTTTATCCCTTCAATTCACTTTATTTACAAACGTAAAATTTTTATATTTTTGATTAGTTTCTATGTTTTTTTTTCTATTAGTTTTTCTATGTTAATATTCTTGTTATTACATTGATACGTTGATCTACGTATTATGTAATATCCATATTACGGGTTTTAATTATCAATTAAGCGAGGAAGTAGGCGTAGGTGTCAATATAAATTTTACTATAAATTATTACCAAAATTGCACAACTTTAGATAGGGGTAATATAAATTCAAAACGAACTTTTAACAAAAATCCTCTTGACATTTAAAAAAAAACCACATATGCATCCAGGAAGGCATGCTACTGTTTTACGTGGAAGTTACACAAGTGCTTGAAAATCAAGCCCAGGTCTTTTCATCCCCCCACCCCCGAAGAAAAACTATCTAAAATTCAAATGACCTAGCGTTAGTACAAAACTGGAATAGTCAAACATCTTACACATCATTTTTCATCTCATAAAAGAAATCGGCCCTGTCGAGGGCGGAAACGCACCAAAGTAAAAGGGGAATTCGGGAATTATTTTGCCTCAGCTATGCCACTTAAATCCACCCCTGCTATATATAAGTTAATCACGTGACAATCACAAGGCCATCAAGACCAGGAAAAAAATACCGTAATCGCCATATTGGATTTTTGTAAAGGTTTGCTCTTTAATTAGTTAACTTAATTAATTAATATTTCATTTTTCCACAAATTAAAAATAAAAAAAATTAAAAAATGCGTTAAAAAGGTCTTAATCAAGAAACTCGAACTAAATTGTATACGTGTGCACGTTCAACATGCAAATTAGATGGACATGCATTAATTGAATGATTTACTGAAGTATGATAAACTATAATAAGTGATCGACTTTTTTTTCTTCAGAATATCTCTTAAAATCCCATCAAAGTGTCTGACCATGGACCCTGAGTACAGTCTTCAGGATGTGTTACGGTGTCATCTCTGTGAGACCCCGGGCCCTCCTATGTACTGTGTCATTTGTAACGAATATCTGTGTAAAGCATGTGAGGGGGACCATATATCAGATTTTTCTAAAGAACACAAAGTGGTGCCATTTGAAAAGAGGGGATATACTCCGAAGTGTCAAAAACATCCCTCAAAAATATGTGAACATTACTGTGAACAATGTGACATTCCTATTTGTGCAACATGTCTTTCCTCTGAAGAACACAATGACCATCATTTTTTTGAAATAACTAAAACCATGGACAACAAAAAAGAAATCATTCAAAAAAATTTACGTGAACTAGAGAAAACCATTTATCTTAAATATCAAGAGATTGCATCCATTATCACAGACCAGAAATCTGCTCTGAATGAAATCTCACAGAAATTGACAACAGAAATCGACAGACATGGAGAAGACTTGCACAGAGAAATAGACACCATTATCAGAAACATGAAATCTAACATGGAGGAAATGGACATCAAACACCTGGCTGTCTTAGACAAACAGGAAGATGAAATTAAACACACCATTTCTGAAATCACAAAGACCATTGGTGAACTGAAGACGTTACTGGACTCCAATGATGTCAGCCGTGTTTCTACCTACAAATCCAGGAATGATGAATTCAGAAGATTGCCTCCTAAACTCACAGTGTCCTTACCAAGTTTTACCCCTCAGAAGATCAACAAAGAACAGCTTTATCAACAGTTTGGTTCTCTGTCAGCGTCATCTATCAAAACAGAAGAACATGGCTACACCATGGAATCTCCCGGTGCTGAGTCCTCTCCCCCGGACAGACCACTCATTGATGTACCACGGATCATCACACAGATAAACACCGAGTGTAGAGGATTACTCAGTGTGTCCTGTCTGAGTGATGAGGAGATGTGGACGCGTGGTAGTGACAGCATCATGAGACTGTACAGCCTCAGTGGGAAACTAGTGAAGTCAGTCCAAACCAAGTCAGGGAACCGTCCATACGACATAGCAGTGACAAGGAGTGGGGATCTAGTTTATACTGATTACGATGATAGAACTGTGAACATAGTGAAGAATAAAAAGATAAAGACAGTGATCAGACTACGGGGGTGGAGACCTCGCTGTGTCTGTAGTACCTCCTCTGGTGACCTCCTAGTTGTCATGGACAGTGATGATGATAAACAAACAAAAGTTGTGTGTTACTCTGGCTCCACAGAGAAACAAAGTATTCAGTACGACGACAAAGGACAACCTCTCTATTCATCTGGTGACATTAAATACATCAGTGAGAACAGGAACCTAGATATCTGTGTGTCAGACTATGGAGCCCATGCAGTAGTGGTGGTCAATCAGGCTGGGAAACTCCGGTTTACCTACACTGGTCCTCCCTCTACTCCCAAGGTATCATTTAATCCACACGGTATCACAACAGACAGCCAGGGTCGCATTCTGACAGCAGACTATGAGAACCGCCGTATCCACATCCTGGATCAGGACGGGCAGTTCCTCCGTTACATTGATAACTGTCATCTATATCGTCCATGGGGTTTATGTGTGGACACCAGAGACAACCTCGTTGTGGCTGAGTTAACAGGTGAAGTGAAGAAAATACAATATAACATATAAACAAACTGTGTTTATAATAATCAAACTATTTGTTTATTTATTTACATGTAACATTAGTGAAGGAAATCCATATTAGAAATGAAACAAACCATGTTTTATAATAATAAAATGGTTCATAATTTGAAATTACATTTAAATAAAGTTATTAACTGACAACAGCTAAATGTTACATGAAAAAAAATTATTTTTGTTTGATAATTTATATTGTTTACATGTCAATCAACAAACTGTTTTACATCTTGTATGTAAAAAACTACATGTAACTGACTGTGTTTACATAATGTATGTCAACTGACTGATTGTTTTATGTATTAAATGTAAACTAACTGTGTTTATGTATTGGGTGCGATTATATATTGAATGTGTTTATATATTGGGTGTGTATGTATGACTGTTTTATTCATTAAATGTAAACTGTGTTTATATATTGGATGTGACTGTCAACAAACGAAATGTGGTGATTTAAAACTCCAAACATTGCGTGCCATCAAACTGAGTGTGTAATATTATTATATTTAATATATGTTAAATTTGAATACAATGTATATTGTTTATATGTGTATATTTATATAATAGTGTTGTGTTGTGCATGTACTATGCCTAAATAGTAGTCAGGGTTTGATACATGGTGCACGAGCCGGAGGCGAGTGCACTATGTATCAAACCCTGACTACTATTTAGGCATAGTACATGCACAACACAACACTATTGTTATTATTATGCCGACTGTTAAATATACTGACGTGCTTTGCTATAAGTAGCTCTGACGTTCGAGTGTTGACAAGTCCCTTAAAATAATCACCGGAAAAGCAAGCGTTTGTTGTTGTTTTTCAAATTACGTGTAATCAATTGATTTGATTGTTTATTTAATCAACAAGTTGTTGTACAATAAAAAGTCAACAAAGATTTATGTTCTTTTCAAGAAATAGAGAGACGTTTGGCCTTACCGAGAAAACTCGAAATGTTTAGCAGACGAAATCTCAGTGAAATTTTTTTCTTGAACATTCTTTATCAAGTGTCATTTAAAAAAGCGTTTTTGTGATTCTCATGTAGAATTTCTTTGAAAAATGTTCAATCAATTTGTTCAAAAGTTTATAGGAAACTTTAACTTTAAAATTACCGTCAATAATGAAGTTTATTTTGGAAAAATGAATAATTTTATTTGCTTGATGTCAGTCGTACATATCTACGTTTTATATACCTAAATACCGATTGTCATAATAACGGCTAATTTAGCGTAGCGGTAACGCGTTGGGCTTCATGCTAGATTCAATGATTTTAGCGTCGTGAGTTCGAAACCCGCTGTCGGCGCTTGACAGATTTTCGTTGAAAATATTCGCCGTGCTCTATTTCGACATAGTATGCTTACGCTATATAAATCCTTTGATACTATGCGAAAATAGATGAGTATTGAATATATAGTGACAAACTGACAGAAGGCATAATAATAAATAATAAATGTAAATAAACTGTATAATTATGATGTGTGGTTGATTACATCAATAACATAGGCTCTTGACATTACATACATTTTTTCTCAGAGGTAGAAAGTTCTCTTAACTTTACACTGCTATATAAAAGTACATCATCTCATAGTTAGGAAAACCATCTACCACTGAGAAGAAATATTTGTATTATCCAGTGCTTAATCGGGTCTCAATTAAAAAATGAAATGCTTTCGTGTTTTCATGTGTCATGTGGGTTTAGAAGACAATGAGAATAGCAGAAAAAATAAATCACTCTCAATTGCCTTCGATGGTTTTAAAATTTTCAAAATTGATCGTTATTGTCGATCAGCACGTTTCACAGAAGGAACAGCCAATTCTTCTATATATTACAGTTACCATGGTTACTATAACTACTTAGAAGTCTAAGGTCATTCCGTGTTAGTCCGTATTTATCAAAGTTTGGATTATTTTGTGATGGATTGTAACTTAACAACAAAGATAGCACGGACTGACCTCAGACTTACAAACAGTTGTATAAGACCCATATATGGAACAATTTCCTGTACCTTCTATTCAATGTACATGTACTAACTGAGAAAACTGGTAACTTGCAAACTTGCCTTTAATGGATAACTGAGATTTAGAGAGAAATTAAGAGAGAGAGAGAGAGATGTAAAAACATGTATAATTAATACAAGAAGCCCATGGGCCACATTGCTCACCTGAGAAAACATAGTCATAATAAAATCAGCTTTATTGAGTCATATACAAAATATTTGAACAATTTTGTAAATGAGGTCCAGTATAAAAATATCTTAAAACTCTACCCCCTTATGTGGCCCACACCGTACCCTCAAGGTTCATGATTTGAAGAAACCTGAATCTGCGAATGCTTTCATACAAGTTTCAGCTTTTCTGGCCGATTGGTTTCTAAGGAGAAGAATATCAAAGACTTTTCTCTATATATTCCATTAAAAAAATTTGACCTTCTCACCCAAATGTGGTCCCACCCTACCTTTAGGTTAATGATTTGAAAAACGTGAATCAACTATATCTGAGGATGCTTCCATACAGTTGCAATTAACAGATTTTCTGGCCAATTGGTTTCTGAGAATAAGGTTTTGAGAGATTTTTCTTTCTTTTCCTACGTAAAAATTCGACCCCCCAATGTGGCCCTACTCTAACCCCGGGGATCATGATTTAAACAAATTTAAATCTACTCTACCTGAGAATGCTGCCACACAAATTAGAGCTTTTTTGGCCAAATGGTTTGAGAAGGAAAATTTCAAAGATTGTGCTGTATACAATCCAATGTTAAAATTAGACTCCCATTGTGGCCCATCTTATAAGATTAGGTAATTACCCCCGGGATCATTTTTTGAAGAAACACAAATCTTCTCTATTTGAGGATGCTTCCGCACAAGTTAAATTTTTCTGGCTGAACGGTTTTTGAGTAGAAGATTTCTTATTAAAAAATACCAAAACATTTTTAATAATTCTTAATTATCTCCTCTTGAAAGATGACGTAACCATTCATTTAAACAAACTTTAATCCCCTTTACCCAAGAATGCCATGTGCTTAGTGTGGTTAAAATTGACCTAGTGGTTCTGGAGTCTAAAATATAAAAAGTATATGGACAGATCGACTGATGGACAGACAGACGTCGAACAAAAAAAATGATCAGAATAGCTCACTTTAGCTTCTAGCTTAGGTGAGCCAAAAATGGTTCCTTTTGGTGATTCATATGGGCTATGAAGGTAGAAATCATTGCAGAAAAAAAAATACATTACCCACTGGGTTATTTATGTTTTTTATCTGCAACAGTAGTTACCATCACACCCACATGTACCACCAAAGAAAGCATTTTTTTTTAAAAATAATTTCAAAATTTATAAACAAAAAGTTATGAATTTTATGAACAACTTGATAGGCTTTATAAGGATCAAATAACATTAGTTTTAAGGTACAAACCTCCCAATGAAAGTCTGTAGATTCTAAGCTAAATTGCTATGTAGGTAGTAGTTACTTTCCAGCTGTTATTATCTGCAGGGTCTGAAAAATGCAGAAAATTATAAGTCATTGTGAAGAAACCTAATTATATGTTTAGTACATTTACTGTATTACATTTAAAGATTTTATCTTTATTAAAGTCCTAAGACAGCAACTGCAACACCAGTAATATTTGTTGATTACTTGATGATTAAATTTTTTCTATGAATAAGAATATCTAATGTTGAAAATTCAAAATAAGAAAACTGCACTTCTGATTTTTTGTTCACCAGTAAAATGTATGAGTTATCTTTCTTTGACCTCAGTCACTGATGGATGAGTTATTTCCCTTTATTAGTCTGATGATACCAAGTTGATATTCAGGCAGGCTTCTAATAAAAAATCATCTTACATTCTTACATAACTAACAGTACTTAAAAATTAGTTGATTTTGTGACACTCTACCTATACCTGTAAATACGTATAAAGTGTGACCCTTATCATGGATCCAATGCTTGACCAGCTGACTGCTCAGTGAGCTGCTCAGTGATGACATCCTACTTCAGAAAATTGAGTTGCTGGAGGGAAATGCCTTTCAGACCTGTGATCAAATTTGGAAATAATTGGTGATAGTTGAAAATAAATTAGTTTAAAAAAAAACACATTTTTTTCCCTCAGTTTTAACATACATAATATTCTAGCAGCTAGAGTTTTTGCAAATTTTTGTATATATCAAGATAGAGGCAACCCCCCCCCCAAAAAAAAAACTAGAACTGTCCTAATGGGACTAATACCCCCGCTAGGCTAATTTCAAATGGGACAAATAATTGAATTGAATAATAATTAAGGTTTGGAACACATACAAAAAAAAAATTCTAGAAATGTAAAAAAAAAAAAAAAAAAGTTAACAAAGAAAAACTAAAATCAAAATTGTCAGAATTTCACTGTAAATACATATCTATAACAGTAATACATTTACAAATGTATGTATTTGATGATATATTTTTTTAATTTAATTGATTCAAAGAAAAACCCAACAAAATGACAATAACCCCTCCCTTTGCAGTGAATAGAAATACCGGTAGCCAAGCAATGCTCTTCTGTTGATAAAACTTTCAATATCTTTCTAATAAGAGTCTTGACAGATGCAATTAGTTGTTTCAAATTTTCCTCACTTTCTCCTATGGCACAATTGAACTCCTAATCAGAAAATTGATCCCATAGGACTATGATTTTCTTTGATGAGCTTGTTAAATTTAATAAACTCCCAAAACATTACCATAATTACCATACTATGTAAAAATATGTAAAAAAGAAAATTTAATATTACAAACAATTTTAAAATTGCCAAAACACTTCAATCATATCAGTAATTTTGAATTTCATTTAAATTAATGCCCAATAGGGTCACTTCATCAAATTACTTGACAAATAAATTTAAACAACCTCTAAAAATAGTTTAACTTCTTTATTAATAATTATATTATTTATTTCCTTATAATGATAGACCTTTTGGTTTACATGAAACAGTTTTAAAATAGCCCCAAAACCATCACCCATTTTACAGATTATCAATTTCCCCTAAACACATGCTCCATCTGAACCATGGCTCAGATAATGGCTCCCTTGGGACAAATGAATTCAGCCACACTTGTCTTTGATGTTCTCATTAGCTCCTAAGAATTTATCATTGACAAACAAAAACTTTGCATTGTCAGTTGATAGAATACTTATAAAAAATAATTTTTTTTTTATCAATTAAGACATAAAGACAAAAAACTCCATCTGGATGTATTTATATAAATATATTTTAGAGTGTTTTCTATTAATTAATTAATAAAATCTGTAAGGATTACCTCCCTTACTTTTCAACATTAGTGTACAATATATAGAACTAGATTCGATCTCGTTGCGAGCAACGAGTGGGTCTTCCGTCCAATTTTTGAATAGATAAGATTAAACTTATCAATTCAAAGATAAAATCATAGATCTAAGCGAAAAAAAGAGAAAAAAATTTTGCGGCACTCGAGGCTTGAACCCGGGTCGCCTGGGCCATGTCCACGACTATAACGACTGAGCTACTCGGACTCCGCTTCAGAACTTTGACGCTTAATTTCTCGAGAATGCCTTGATCGATTTTAAAACAAATTACATATTCTGAATCAGTAAAAGGGTCACTATCATCTAATTTGAAAAAATATATCTAAACAAAAAGTTGAAAATTTTCATTTTTTAAATTTGCTTCCGGTGACGACCGGAAGTGACGGCCAACATTCTCTTGACCGAGGTGCAAAAGGATATTGCTAGATCTATCATCTCTGAAAATTTCAGTTCTCTATCTTTACTCGTTTTTGAGAAACATCGCCAACAAAATTGACTTTTAAAAATCGTAAAACGACGTTAACTTCCGACCGGAAGTGAATTTTTAAAAATTGTTCCTGCGGTATAAAATTCATATGACTAGGCATCAGCCCTGAAAATTTGAAGGAAATCGAACGAGTCATCTCCGAGAAATCGCCTGCACAAAATTTGTAAGACAAAAAAAGAATAATAATAATAATAACTAGACACGATCTCGTTGCGAGCAACGAGGAGGTCTTCCGTCTGATTTTTAGAAGGAAATATGACATCATCGACTTTGATTTTTTACAACAAAACATGATATGGAAAAAGGAGTGAAGTACTAATGCTTTATTGTATCGCTTTTTATAAGTTCTCTTACATTGCTGTTTTAAATACTTGCATTTCTACCAATTAAGATGAAAAAGATTTATCATGTTCACCTCTGGTCCCTAAAAACCCTTATTGGGTAACACAAGAGAAAATCATTATATTGTTAGGATATATAAACGTATTATACCTAACCTAGCTTTAATAACCATTCACAAAATTACTCCCATTAAAGGGCTATAGATAAAAGATTTTAGAGCCCTTTGATCCCCTAATTTAAGGGGCCAGCCCCTTTTTCTTGATATCAAATGAAAGGTCATTTAATTCTGAACACATTTTGTAAACGTGTTTAAAAATGTGCTACTGTTCTGGAGATATATGAGAAAGAAGGTTTTAGGGGCCGATCCCTTATCTCCTTATATGGGCCGTTTGACGAAATTTTGAAAGTTGCATAGTGTTAAAAACATCATTTTGTACAACTTATCATCCGTAATGCATTTCAAAATATTTTTCCTTTAAAACCCTTAATTACGAAACACATGATAAAACCATTACATTGCTTAGATACATACCTGTGAGATAAACACATTTGCTTTTATAACATTTCACAAAATATCTCTCAGTAAAGGGCTACAGATTAAAGACTTTAGAGCCCTTTGGTTCCCTTATTTGAGAGGCCAGCCCCTTTTTCTTGATATCAAATGAAAGGCCATTTAATTCTGAACACATTTTGTTCAACAAGTGTTTAGAAATTCGTTACCGTTCTAGAGATATATGAGAAAGAAGGTTTTAGGGGCCGATCCCTTATCCCCTTATAGGGGCCGTTTAACGAAATTTTCAAGGTTGCATTTTGTTAAAAACATCTTTTTGAACAACTTTTCTTCTGTACTGCATTACAAAATATTTTTCCTTTCTGAGATATGGATGATTAAAAGTTTGGACTTTTGGCCCCTAAAAACCCCTAATTACATAACACATGATAAAATTATTACATTACTTGGATACATAACTGTAAGATAAACATATTTGCTTCTATAACCTTTCACAAAATATCTCTCAGTAAAGGGCTACAGATTAAAGACTTTAGAGCCCTTTGATCCCCTTATTTGAGGGGCCAGCCCCTTTTTCTTGATATTAAATGAAAGGTCACTTAATTCTAAGCAAATTTTGTTCAACAAGTGTTTAGAAATTCGTAACCATTCTGGAGATATATGAGAATGAAGATTTTAGGGGCCGATCCCTTATCCCCTTATAGGGGCCGTTTAACGGTATTTTCAAGGTTGCATTTTGTTAAAAACATCTTTTTGAACAACCTTTCTTCTGTACTGCATTACAAAATATTTTTCCTTCCTGAGATATGGGTGATCGAAATTTTGGACTTTTGGCCCCTAAAAACCCCTAATTACATAACACATGATAAAATCATTACATTACTTTGATACATAACTGTAAGATAAACATATTTGCTTCTATAACCTTTCACAAAATATCTCTCAGTAAAGGGCTACAGATTAAAGACTTTAGAGCCCTTTGGTTCCCTAATTTAAGGGGCCAGCCCTTTTTCTTGGTATCAAATAAAAGGTCACTTAATTCTAAACACATTTTGTTCAACAACTGTTTAGAAATTTGTTACCGTTCTGGAGATATATGAGAAAGAAGATTTAAGGGGCCGATCCCTTATCTCCTTATAGGGGCCGTTTATCGAAATTGTGAAGGTTGCATATCGTTGAGAACATCATTTTGAACAACTTTTCTTCTGTACTGCATTTCAAAATATTTTTCCTTTCTGAGATATGGGTAATCAAAATTTTGGACTTTCGGCCCCTAAAAACCCTTTATTACGTAACACATGGAAAAATCATTACATTGCTTGGATACATAACTGTGGGATGAACATATTTGTTTCTATAACATTTCACAAAATATCGTTCAGTAAAGGGCTACAGATTAAAGAGTTTAGAGCCCTTTGGTCCCCTTATTTGAGGGGCCAGCCCCTTTTTCTTGATTTTAAAAGAAAGGTCTGGTAAATAGAAACTATTTTTACGTTACATGTCTTAACAAAATATTTTTCAGAAAATAGATAATTAAAGAAAACCACAAAAAATTACGACGTTTTTTTAATACCAATTTTCAGGTCCAGGCGAGCTTCGGCGCCTTTCAAGCCAGATCAAAATGAAAATAAAATTGCAAATCTACACTCTTTTGTCTACTATCCCAGAAATTTTGAACTCAATATCTTTCATAGTTTAGGAGAAGTTAGAGGAACAAGCCAGCCCTCTTAAAATCGCTAAAACGTCAATATCTCGAAAACGGAAGTGACGTCATCAATATCATTAAAAACCTATAAGGTTCCGATCACTATCTATTATATCTAGAAGTTTCATGAAAATCGGTCGAGTCGTTTCTGACAAATCGCGTGCACAAAATTTGTAAGAAAAAAAAAGAAAAATAATAATAATAATAATAGGGAAAAAGAAACCGAACGAAAACAATAAGGTCTTCCGTTGGAAACGGAAGACCTTAATAAGAAAAGTGAAAAAGAAACATTACAATAATAGAAGGGTCTTCCGCTGAAGACGGAAGACCCTAATAAGAAAAGTGAAAAAGAAACAATAGAATAATAGAAGGGTCTTCCGCTGAAGACGGAAGACCCTAATAATAAAAGGCTGTTTTTGTCTAAATCTTAAAGGAAGAGTGTTTTTCAACTTGTACTACATTCAAACAACCCCTTTATGTTGAATATTTTAGTTAGAAAATCAAAAAAAAAAAAAAAAAAAAAAAAAAATGGAAAGAAAGAAATAGAGAGAAAGAAGAAATCTTAGCTCCGGCGAGGCCTTTGCAGGTGTCATAACAGTATTTCAGCAAAGGTTCACGTCAAAACATGGCTGACGCGAAATAATTCCCGAATTTCTCTTTGAATTTGGGGCGTTTCCGCCCGGGACAGGAGCTGAATTTTTGTATGAGATGAGGAACGATGTGTGAGATGTCTGACTACACAGGTTTGGTAACAGTGCAAAGTCATTTGAAATATTGATGCGTGTTTTTGTCTGGAGGGGGGTGAAAAGACCCGAGCTTGATTTTCGTCGTAAATAAATCGAAAGTAGAATTTTGAGGTGTGGATCTCGGATTCGGTTAACGACAATTAGGGGAAGTAAAGTCCTAAAGCAATGACTGATGCATTTTACACATGTATTTCAGTGTTGAGATTTTTTTTCGTGTCGTTTACTATTGTGTTTGACTGTTTTATTTCAACAGGATTGATCAAATCATTATAAATGTAGAAATAACGAAATCAGTAACACGTAATTTTATTCGGTAAAAATTTGATGACAGTAATTTTCCACAATTCTAACATTCATAAGTAGTTCACACGCTATCGTAGATACAGACTAAACAGAAAACAAGAAATATACATGCAACAGAAATATTACGCGGCTGCTTACATCCCTTGTACTATGTAAATTTTAAGTCCTCGTACAGGCTATACTTGCCGCTTGATCTCAGGAATTTCTTCTGAATTGATCAATCCGCTGCATATTTGGCAGATAATAAGAATGGGGTCCGAGGTACATTTACACAAAATTTCATCAGGATTGAGTGAAGGGCTCGGGAGTTAGAATTTTTTTCTACAGTACATGTCAAGCACGCCAATCGAAACTCAAATGTCCAAAAATTCATAACTCTCTTAAAAGTGAACGAATTGGTCTGGTAATTAGTACAGTAATCTAGAATGGTACTAGGTTGAAAATAAAGGTTCAAGATGAAAGATTCAGTCAAATCAGTCCAGAAAAACTTAATGATTTTGTGAATAAGGGGGGGGGGGGGGTCGGCGCGTTTAGTGTGTACATTTTATTTCCGCGTATAGGCTATAAGCGCCGTTTGATTCCTCTTAATTGTTCAATCCGCTGCATATTTGACAGACAATAAGAATGGGGACCGAGGTTTATATTCACGAATTTTCATTAGAATTGAGTGAAGGACTCGGGAGTTAGATTTTTTTTTGTACAGTACATGTCAAACAAGACGATTGAAACTCAAATGCCAAAAAGTTCATAACTCTGTTAATAAGGAACGAATTGGTCTGGTAATTAGTACAATAATCTAGAATGATACTAAGTTGATATTAAAGGTCAAAGAGCAAAGATCAAGTAAAATCGGGTCAGGAAAACTAAATGATTTTATGAATTGGGGGGGGGGGGGGGGGTCGGTCAGTGACTTCTATATTAAACGGAGAATATTAAATTCTAAATATCACATATAACACAATTTTTAAACAAAATACATATGTTAGAACAATGTATAAGCGTTGTTTTAAAGATGTAACTTTTGATTTTTTTCAACATCTTAACTTTATTTCAGTATGAATACATAGCTATGGATCTCAATACTCAAATACGGGGAAAAGAGATATTATTGTAACTTCTTTTACTAAATCAAAACAGAAAAGAACAGAATCCATCATTTTAAAGATTAAAAAATCAGATCTAAGCACAAAAAGAGGGGGAAAGAAATTCGGCACTCGGGGCTCGAACCCGGGTCGCTTAGGCACATGACCACGACTCTAACGACTGAGCTACTCGGACTCTCGCTTCAGGACTTTGATGCCTAATATCTCGAGAACGCGTTGATCGATTTTTAAACAAAATACATATTCTGAATCAGTAAAAGGGTCACTATAAGATGTAAAAATCTCAAAGAAAAATTTAAAAAAATAAAAAATTGGAAAAATTCAATTTTTCCAATTTCTTTCCGGTGACGACCAGAAGTGACGGCGGACATTCTCTTGACCGAGGTGCACCAGAAAAACGGTAGATCTATCATCTCTGAAATTTTCAGCCCTGTATCTTTGCTCGTTTTTGAGAAACCTGACAGACAAAATTGAGTTTTTCAAATCGTAAACGGACGATAACTTCCGACCGAAAGCGTATTTTCAAAAACGGATAAAAAACAATCAACTTCAGATAAAATCGCGTTTATCCTGAAAATTTGAATGAAATCGATTAAGCCATCTCTGAGAAATCGTCTGCACAAAATCGGTAAGAAAAAAAAAGAATAATAATAAGAAAAGTGAAAAAGAAACAATAGAATAATAGAAGGGTCTTCCGCTGAAGACGGAAGACCCTAATAATAAAAGGCTGTTTTTGTCTAAATCTTAAAGGAAGAGTGTTTTTCAACTTGTACTACATTCAAACAACCCCTTTATGTTGAATATTTTAGTTAGAAAATCAAAAAAAAAAAAAAAAAAAAAAAAAAAATGGAAAGAAAGAAATAGAGAGAAAGAAGAAATCTTAGCTCCGGCGAGGCCTTTGCAGGTGTCATAACAGTATTTCAGCAAAGGTTCACGTCAAAACATGGCTGACGCGAAATAATTCCCGAATTTCTCTTTGAATTTGGGGCGTTTCCGCCCGGGACAGGAGCTGAATTTTTGTATGAGATGAGGAACGATGTGTGAGATGTCTGACTACACAGGTTTGGTAACAGTGCAAAGTCATTTGAAATATTGATGCGTGTTTTTGTCTGGAGGGGGGTGAAAAGACCCGAGCTTGATTTTCGTCGTAAATAAATCGAAAGTAGAATTTTGAGGTGTGGATCTCGGATTCGGTTAACGACAATTAGGGGAAGTAAAGTCCTAAAGCAATGACTGATGCATTTTACACATGTATTTCAGTGTTGAGATTTTTTTTCGTGTCGTTTACTATTGTGTTTGACTGTTTTATTTCAACAGGATTGATCAAATCATTATAAATGTAGAAATAACGAAATCAGTAACACGTAATTTTATTCGGTAAAAATTTGATGACAGTAATTTTCCACAATTCTAACATTCATAAGTAGTTCACACGCTATCGTAGATACAGACTAAACAGAAAACAAGAAATATACATGCAACAGAAATATTACGCGGCTGCTTACATCCCTTGTACTATGTAAATTTTAAGTCCTCGTACAGGCTATACTTGCCGCTTGATCTCAGGAATTTCTTCTGAATTGATCAATCCGCTGCATATTTGGCAGATAATAAGAATGGGGTCCGAGGTACATTTACACAAAATTTCATCAGGATTGAGTGAAGGGCTCGGGAGTTAGAATTTTTTTCTACAGTACATGTCAAGCACGCCAATCGAAACTCAAATGTCCAAAAATTCATAACTCTCTTAAAAGTGAACGAATTGGTCTGGTAATTAGTACAGTAATCTAGAATGGTACTAGGTTGAAAATAAAGGTTCAAGATGAAAGATTCAGTCAAATCAGTCCAGAAAAACTTAATGATTTTGTGAATAAGGGGGGGGGGGGGTCGGCGCGTTTAGTGTGTACATTTTATTTCCGCGTATAGGCTATAAGCGCCGTTTGATTCCTCTTAATTGTTCAATCCGCTGCATATTTGACAGACAATAAGAATGGGGACCGAGGTTTATATTCACGAATTTTCATTAGAATTGAGTGAAGGACTCGGGAGTTAGATTTTTTTTTGTACAGTACATGTCAAACAAGACGATTGAAACTCAAATGCCAAAAAGTTCATAACTCTGTTAATAAGGAACGAATTGGTCTGGTAATTAGTACAATAATCTAGAATGATACTAAGTTGATATTAAAGGTCAAAGAGCAAAGATCAAGTAAAATCGGGTCAGGAAAACTAAATGATTTTATGAATTGGGGGGGGGGGGGGGGGGGTCGGTCAGTGACTTCTATATTAAACGGAGAATATTAAATTCTAAATATCACATATAACACAATTTTTAAACAAAATACATATGTTAGAACAATGTATAAGCGTTGTTTTAAAGATGTAACTTTTGATTTTTTTCAACATCTTAACTTTATTTCAGTATGAATACATAGCTATGGATCTCAATACTCAAATACGGGGAAAAGAGATATTATTGTAACTTCTTTTACTAAATCAAAACAGAAAAGAACAGAATCCATCATTTTAAAGATTAAAAAATCAGATCTAAGCACAAAAAGAGGGGGAAAGAAATTCGGCACTCGGGGCTCGAACCCGGGTCGCTTAGGCACATGACCACGACTCTAACGACTGAGCTACTCGGACTCTCGCTTCAGGACTTTGATGCCTAATATCTCGAGAACGCGTTGATCGATTTTTAAACAAAATACATATTCTGAATCAGTAAAAGGGTCACTATAAGATGTAAAAATCTCAAAGAAAAATTTAAAAAAATAAAAAATTGGAAAAATTCAATTTTTCCAATTTCTTTCCGGTGACGACCAGAAGTGACGGCGGACATTCTCTTGACCGAGGTGCACCAGAAAAACGGTAGATCTATCATCTCTGAAATTTTCAGCCCTGTATCTTTGCTCGTTTTTGAGAAACCTGACAGACAAAATTGAGTTTTTCAAATCGTAAACGGACGATAACTTCCGACCGAAAGCGTATTTTCAAAAACGGATAAAAAACAATCAACTTCAGATAAAATCGCGTTTATCCTGAAAATTTGAATGAAATCGATTAAGCCATCTCTGAGAAATCGTCTGCACAAAATCGGTAAGAAAAAAAAAGAATAATAATAAGAAAAGTGAAAAAGAAACAATAGAATAATAGAAGGGTCTTCCGCTGAAGACGGAAGACCCTAATAATAAAAGGCTGTTTTTGTCTAAATCTTAAAGGAAGAGTGTTTTTCAACTTGTACTACATTCAAACAACCCCTTTATGTTGAATATTTTAGTTAGAAAATCAAAAAAAAAAAAAAAAAAAAAAAAAAAATGGAAAGAAAGAAATAGAGAGAAAGAAGAAATCTTAGCTCCGGCGAGGCCTTTGCAGGTGTCATAACAGTATTTCAGCAAAGGTTCACGTCAAAACATGGCTGACGCGAAATAATTCCCGAATTTCTCTTTGAATTTGGGGCGTTTCCGCCCGGGACAGGAGCTGAATTTTTGTATGAGATGAGGAACGATGTGTGAGATGTCTGACTACACAGGTTTGGTAACAGTGCAAAGTCATTTGAAATATTGATGCGTGTTTTTGTCTGGAGGGGGGTGAAAAGACCCGAGCTTGATTTTCGTCGTAAATAAATCGAAAGTAGAATTTTGAGGTGTGGATCTCGGATTCGGTTAACGACAATTAGGGGAAGTAAAGTCCTAAAGCAATGACTGATGCATTTTACACATGTATTTCAGTGTTGAGATTTTTTTTCGTGTCGTTTACTATTGTGTTTGACTGTTTTATTTCAACAGGATTGATCAAATCATTATAAATGTAGAAATAACGAAATCAGTAACACGTAATTTTATTCGGTAAAAATTTGATGACAGTAATTTTCCACAATTCTAACATTCATAAGTAGTTCACACGCTATCGTAGATACAGACTAAACAGAAAACAAGAAATATACATGCAACAGAAATATTACGCGGCTGCTTACATCCCTTGTACTATGTAAATTTTAAGTCCTCGTACAGGCTATACTTGCCGCTTGATCTCAGGAATTTCTTCTGAATTGATCAATCCGCTGCATATTTGGCAGATAATAAGAATGGGGTCCGAGGTACATTTACACAAAATTTCATCAGGATTGAGTGAAGGGCTCGGGAGTTAGAATTTTTTTCTACAGTACATGTCAAGCACGCCAATCGAAACTCAAATGTCCAAAAATTCATAACTCTCTTAAAAGTGAACGAATTGGTCTGGTAATTAGTACAGTAATCTAGAATGGTACTAGGTTGAAAATAAAGGTTCAAGATGAAAGATTCAGTCAAATCAGTCCAGAAAAACTTAATGATTTTGTGAATAAGGGGGGGGGGGGGGGTCGGCGCGTTTAGTGTGTACATTTTATTTCCGCGTATAGGCTATAAGCGCCGTTTGATTCCTCTTAATTGTTCAATCCGCTGCATATTTGACAGACAATAAGAATGGGGACCGAGGTTTATATTCACGAATTTTCATTAGAATTGAGTGAAGGACTCGGGAGTTAGATTTTTTTTTGTACAGTACATGTCAAACAAGACGATTGAAACTCAAATGCCAAAAAGTTCATAACTCTGTTAATAAGGAACGAATTGGTCTGGTAATTAGTACAATAATCTAGAATGATACTAAGTTGATATTAAAGGTCAAAGAGCAAAGATCAAGTAAAATCGGGTCAGGAAAACTAAATGATTTTATGAATTGGGGGGGGGGGGGGGGGTCGGTCAGTGACTTCTATATTAAACGGAGAATATTAAATTCTAAATATCACATATAACACAATTTTTAAACAAAATACATATGTTAGAACAATGTATAAGCGTTGTTTTAAAGATGTAACTTTTGATTTTTTTCAACATCTTAACTTTATTTCAGTATGAATACATAGCTATGGATCTCAATACTCAAATACGGGGAAAAGAGATATTATTGTAACTTCTTTTACTAAATCAAAACAGAAAAGAACAGAATCCATCATTTTAAAGATTAAAAAATCAGATCTAAGCACAAAAAGAGGGGGAAAGAAATTCGGCACTCGGGGCTCGAACCCGGGTCGCTTAGGCACATGACCACGACTCTAACGACTGAGCTACTCGGACTCTCGCTTCAGGACTTTGATGCCTAATATCTCGAGAACGCGTTGATCGATTTTTAAACAAAATACATATTCTGAATCAGTAAAAGGGTCACTATAAGATGTAAAAATCTCAAAGAAAAATTTAAAAAAATAAAAAATTGGAAAAATTCAATTTTTCCAATTTCTTTCCGGTGACGACCAGAAGTGACGGCGGACATTCTCTTGACCGAGGTGCACCAGAAAAACGGTAGATCTATCATCTCTGAAATTTTCAGCCCTGTATCTTTGCTCGTTTTTGAGAAACCTGACAGACAAAATTGAGTTTTTCAAATCGTAAACGGACGATAACTTCCGACCGAAAGCGTATTTTCAAAAACGGATAAAAAACAATCAACTTCAGATAAAATCGCGTTTATCCTGAAAATTTGAATGAAATCGATTAAGCCATCTCTGAGAAATCGTCTGCACAAAATCGGTAAGAAAAAAAAAGAATAATAATAAGAAAAGTGAAAAAGAAACAATAGAATAATAGAAGGGTCTTCCGCTGAAGACGGAAGACCCTAATAATAAAAGGCTGTTTTTGTCTAAATCTTAAAGGAAGAGTGTTTTTCAACTTGTACTACATTCAAACAACCCCTTTATGTTGAATATTTTAGTTAGAAAATCAAAAAAAAAAAAAAAAAAAAAAAAAAAATGGAAAGAAAGAAATAGAGAGAAAGAAGAAATCTTAGCTCCGGCGAGGCCTTTGCAGGTGTCATAACAGTATTTCAGCAAAGGTTCACGTCAAAACATGGCTGACGCGAAATAATTCCCGAATTTCTCTTTGAATTTGGGGCGTTTCCGCCCGGGACAGGAGCTGAATTTTTGTATGAGATGAGGAACGATGTGTGAGATGTCTGACTACACAGGTTTGGTAACAGTGCAAAGTCATTTGAAATATTGATGCGTGTTTTTGTCTGGAGGGGGGTGAAAAGACCCGAGCTTGATTTTCGTCGTAAATAAATCGAAAGTAGAATTTTGAGGTGTGGATCTCGGATTCGGTTAACGACAATTAGGGGAAGTAAAGTCCTAAAGCAATGACTGATGCATTTTACACATGTATTTCAGTGTTGAGATTTTTTTTCGTGTCGTTTACTATTGTGTTTGACTGTTTTATTTCAACAGGATTGATCAAATCATTATAAATGTAGAAATAACGAAATCAGTAACACGTAATTTTATTCGGTAAAAATTTGATGACAGTAATTTTCCACAATTCTAACATTCATAAGTAGTTCACACGCTATCGTAGATACAGACTAAACAGAAAACAAGAAATATACATGCAACAGAAATATTACGCGGCTGCTTACATCCCTTGTACTATGTAAATTTTAAGTCCTCGTACAGGCTATACTTGCCGCTTGATCTCAGGAATTTCTTCTGAATTGATCAATCCGCTGCATATTTGGCAGATAATAAGAATGGGGTCCGAGGTACATTTACACAAAATTTCATCAGGATTGAGTGAAGGGCTCGGGAGTTAGAATTTTTTTCTACAGTACATGTCAAGCACGCCAATCGAAACTCAAATGTCCAAAAATTCATAACTCTCTTAAAAGTGAACGAATTGGTCTGGTAATTAGTACAGTAATCTAGAATGGTACTAGGTTGAAAATAAAGGTTCAAGATGAAAGATTCAGTCAAATCAGTCCAGAAAAACTTAATGATTTTGTGAATAAGGGGGGGGGGGGGTCGGCGCGTTTAGTGTGTACATTTTATTTCCGCGTATAGGCTATAAGCGCCGTTTGATTCCTCTTAATTGTTCAATCCGCTGCATATTTGACAGACAATAAGAATGGGGACCGAGGTTTATATTCACGAATTTTCATTAGAATTGAGTGAAGGACTCGGGAGTTAGATTTTTTTTTTGTACAGTACATGTCAAACAAGACGATTGAAACTCAAATGCCAAAAAGTTCATAACTCTGTTAATAAGGAACGAATTGGTCTGGTAATTAGTACAATAATCTAGAATGATACTAAGTTGATATTAAAGGTCAAAGAGCAAAGATCAAGTAAAATCGGGTCAGGAAAACTAAATGATTTTATGAATTGGGGGGGGGGGGGGGGGTCGGTCAGTGACTTCTATATTAAACGGAGAATATTAAATTCTAAATATCACATATAACACAATTTTTAAACAAAATACATATGTTAGAACAATGTATAAGCGTTGTTTTAAAGATGTAACTTTTGATTTTTTTCAACATCTTAACTTTATTTCAGTATGAATACATAGCTATGGATCTCAATACTCAAATACGGGGAAAAGAGATATTATTGTAACTTCTTTTACTAAATCAAAACAGAAAAGAACAGAATCCATCATTTTAAAGATTAAAAAATCAGATCTAAGCACAAAAAGAGGGGGAAAGAAATTCGGCACTCGGGGCTCGAACCCGGGTCGCTTAGGCACATGACCACGACTCTAACGACTGAGCTACTCGGACTCTCGCTTCAGGACTTTGATGCCTAATATCTCGAGAACGCGTTGATCGATTTTTAAACAAAATACATATTCTGAATCAGTAAAAGGGTCACTATAAGATGTAAAAATCTCAAAGAAAAATTTAAAAAAATAAAAAATTGGAAAAATTCAATTTTTCCAATTTCTTTCCGGTGACGACCAGAAGTGACGGCGGACATTCTCTTGACCGAGGTGCACCAGAAAAACGGTAGATCTATCATCTCTGAAATTTTCAGCCCTGTATCTTTGCTCGTTTTTGAGAAACCTGACAGACAAAATTGAGTTTTTCAAATCGTAAACGGACGATAACTTCCGACCGAAAGCGTATTTTCAAAAACGGATAAAAAACAATCAACTTCAGATAAAATCGCGTTTATCCTGAAAATTTGAATGAAATCGATTAAGCCATCTCTGAGAAATCGTCTGCACAAAATCGGTAAGAAAAAAAAAGAATAATAATAAGAAAAGTGAAAAAGAAACAATAGAATAATAGAAGGGTCTTCCGCTGAAGACGGAAGACCCTAATAATAAAAGGCTGTTTTTGTCTAAATCTTAAAGGAAGAGTGTTTTTCAACTTGTACTACATTCAAACAACCCCTTTATGTTGAATATTTTAGTTAGAAAATCAAAAAAAAAAAAAAAAAAAAAAAAAAAATGGAAAGAAAGAAATAGAGAGAAAGAAGAAATCTTAGCTCCGGCGAGGCCTTTGCAGGTGTCATAACAGTATTTCAGCAAAGGTTCACGTCAAAACATGGCTGACGCGAAATAATTCCCGAATTTCTCTTTGAATTTGGGGCGTTTCCGCCCGGGACAGGAGCTGAATTTTTGTATGAGATGAGGAACGATGTGTGAGATGTCTGACTACACAGGTTTGGTAACAGTGCAAAGTCATTTGAAATATTGATGCGTGTTTTTGTCTGGAGGGGGGTGAAAAGACCCGAGCTTGATTTTCGTCGTAAATAAATCGAAAGTAGAATTTTGAGGTGTGGATCTCGGATTCGGTTAACGACAATTAGGGGAAGTAAAGTCCTAAAGCAATGACTGATGCATTTTACACATGTATTTCAGTGTTGAGATTTTTTTTCGTGTCGTTTACTATTGTGTTTGACTGTTTTATTTCAACAGGATTGATCAAATCATTATAAATGTAGAAATAACGAAATCAGTAACACGTAATTTTATTCGGTAAAAATTTGATGACAGTAATTTTCCACAATTCTAACATTCATAAGTAGTTCACACGCTATCGTAGATACAGACTAAACAGAAAACAAGAAATATACATGCAACAGAAATATTACGCGGCTGCTTACATCCCTTGTACTATGTAAATTTTAAGTCCTCGTACAGGCTATACTTGCCGCTTGATCTCAGGAATTTCTTCTGAATTGATCAATCCGCTGCATATTTGGCAGATAATAAGAATGGGGTCCGAGGTACATTTACACAAAATTTCATCAGGATTGAGTGAAGGGCTCGGGAGTTAGAATTTTTTTCTACAGTACATGTCAAGCACGCCAATCGAAACTCAAATGTCCAAAAATTCATAACTCTCTTAAAAGTGAACGAATTGGTCTGGTAATTAGTACAGTAATCTAGAATGGTACTAGGTTGAAAATAAAGGTTCAAGATGAAAGATTCAGTCAAATCAGTCCAGAAAAACTTAATGATTTTGTGAATAAGGGGGGGGGGGGGTCGGCGCGTTTAGTGTGTACATTTTATTTCCGCGTATAGGCTATAAGCGCCGTTTGATTCCTCTTAATTGTTCAATCCGCTGCATATTTGACAGACAATAAGAATGGGGACCGAGGTTTATATTCACGAATTTTCATTAGAATTGAGTGAAGGACTCGGGAGTTAGATTTTTTTTTGTACAGTACATGTCAAACAAGACGATTGAAACTCAAATGCCAAAAAGTTCATAACTCTGTTAATAAGGAACGAATTGGTCTGGTAATTAGTACAATAATCTAGAATGATACTAAGTTGATATTAAAGGTCAAAGAGCAAAGATCAAGTAAAATCGGGTCAGGAAAACTAAATGATTTTATGAATTGGGGGGGGGGGGGGGGGGTCGGTCAGTGACTTCTATATTAAACGGAGAATATTAAATTCTAAATATCACATATAACACAATTTTTAAACAAAATACATATGTTAGAACAATGTATAAGCGTTGTTTTAAAGATGTAACTTTTGATTTTTTTCAACATCTTAACTTTATTTCAGTATGAATACATAGCTATGGATCTCAATACTCAAATACGGGGAAAAGAGATATTATTGTAACTTCTTTTACTAAATCAAAACAGAAAAGAACAGAATCCATCATTTTAAAGATTAAAAAATCAGATCTAAGCACAAAAAGAGGGGGAAAGAAATTCGGCACTCGGGGCTCGAACCCGGGTCGCTTAGGCACATGACCACGACTCTAACGACTGAGCTACTCGGACTCTCGCTTCAGGACTTTGATGCCTAATATCTCGAGAACGCGTTGATCGATTTTTAAACAAAATACATATTCTGAATCAGTAAAAGGGTCACTATAAGATGTAAAAATCTCAAAGAAAAATTTAAAAAAATAAAAAATTGGAAAAATTCAATTTTTCCAATTTCTTTCCGGTGACGACCAGAAGTGACGGCGGACATTCTCTTGACCGAGGTGCACCAGAAAAACGGTAGATCTATCATCTCTGAAATTTTCAGCCCTGTATCTTTGCTCGTTTTTGAGAAACCTGACAGACAAAATTGAGTTTTTCAAATCGTAAACGGACGATAACTTCCGACCGAAAGCGTATTTTCAAAAACGGATAAAAAACAATCAACTTCAGATAAAATCGCGTTTATCCTGAAAATTTGAATGAAATCGATTAAGCCATCTCTGAGAAATCGTCTGCACAAAATCGGTAAGAAAAAAAAAGAATAATAATAAGAAAAGTGAAAAAGAAACAATAGAATAATAGAAGGGTCTTCCGCTGAAGACGGAAGACCCTAATAATAAAAGGCTGTTTTTGTCTAAATCTTAAAGGAAGAGTGTTTTTCAACTTGTACTACATTCAAACAACCCCTTTATGTTGAATATTTTAGTTAGAAAATCAAAAAAAAAAAAAAAAAAAAAAAAAAAAATGGAAAGAAAGAAATAGAGAGAAAGAAGAAATCTTAGCTCCGGCGAGGCCTTTGCAGGTGTCATAACAGTATTTCAGCAAAGGTTCACGTCAAAACATGGCTGACGCGAAATAATTCCCGAATTTCTCTTTGAATTTGGGGCGTTTCCGCCCGGGACAGGAGCTGAATTTTTGTATGAGATGAGGAACGATGTGTGAGATGTCTGACTACACAGGTTTGGTAACAGTGCAAAGTCATTTGAAATATTGATGCGTGTTTTTGTCTGGAGGGGGGTGAAAAGACCCGAGCTTGATTTTCGTCGTAAATAAATCGAAAGTAGAATTTTGAGGTGTGGATCTCGGATTCGGTTAACGACAATTAGGGGAAGTAAAGTCCTAAAGCAATGACTGATGCATTTTACACATGTATTTCAGTGTTGAGATTTTTTTTCGTGTCGTTTACTATTGTGTTTGACTGTTTTATTTCAACAGGATTGATCAAATCATTATAAATGTAGAAATAACGAAATCAGTAACACGTAATTTTATTCGGTAAAAATTTGATGACAGTAATTTTCCACAATTCTAACATTCATAAGTAGTTCACACGCTATCGTAGATACAGACTAAACAGAAAACAAGAAATATACATGCAACAGAAATATTACGCGGCTGCTTACATCCCTTGTACTATGTAAATTTTAAGTCCTCGTACAGGCTATACTTGCCGCTTGATCTCAGGAATTTCTTCTGAATTGATCAATCCGCTGCATATTTGGCAGATAATAAGAATGGGGTCCGAGGTACATTTACACAAAATTTCATCAGGATTGAGTGAAGGGCTCGGGAGTTAGAATTTTTTTCTACAGTACATGTCAAGCACGCCAATCGAAACTCAAATGTCCAAAAATTCATAACTCTCTTAAAAGTGAACGAATTGGTCTGGTAATTAGTACAGTAATCTAGAATGGTACTAGGTTGAAAATAAAGGTTCAAGATGAAAGATTCAGTCAAATCAGTCCAGAAAAACTTAATGATTTTGTGAATAAGGGGGGGGGGGGGGGTCGGCGCGTTTAGTGTGTACATTTTATTTCCGCGTATAGGCTATAAGCGCCGTTTGATTCCTCTTAATTGTTCAATCCGCTGCATATTTGACAGACAATAAGAATGGGGACCGAGGTTTATATTCACGAATTTTCATTAGAATTGAGTGAAGGACTCGGGAGTTAGATTTTTTTTTGTACAGTACATGTCAAACAAGACGATTGAAACTCAAATGCCAAAAAGTTCATAACTCTGTTAATAAGGAACGAATTGGTCTGGTAATTAGTACAATAATCTAGAATGATACTAAGTTGATATTAAAGGTCAAAGAGCAAAGATCAAGTAAAATCGGGTCAGGAAAACTAAATGATTTTATGAATTGGGGGGGGGGGGGGTCGGTCAGTGACTTCTATATTAAACGGAGAATATTAAATTCTAAATATCACATATAACACAATTTTTAAACAAAATACATATGTTAGAACAATGTATAAGCGTTGTTTTAAAGATGTAACTTTTGATTTTTTTCAACATCTTAACTTTATTTCAGTATGAATACATAGCTATGGATCTCAATACTCAAATACGGGGAAAAGAGATATTATTGTAACTTCTTTTACTAAATCAAAACAGAAAAGAACAGAATCCATCATTTTAAAGATTAAAAAATCAGATCTAAGCACAAAAAGAGGGGGAAAGAAATTCGGCACTCGGGGCTCGAACCCGGGTCGCTTAGGCACATGACCACGACTCTAACGACTGAGCTACTCGGACTCTCGCTTCAGGACTTTGATGCCTAATATCTCGAGAACGCGTTGATCGATTTTTAAACAAAATACATATTCTGAATCAGTAAAAGGGTCACTATAAGATGTAAAAATCTCAAAGAAAAATTTAAAAAAATAAAAAATTGGAAAAATTCAATTTTTCCAATTTCTTTCCGGTGACGACCAGAAGTGACGGCGGACATTCTCTTGACCGAGGTGCACCAGAAAAACGGTAGATCTATCATCTCTGAAATTTTCAGCCCTGTATCTTTGCTCGTTTTTGAGAAACCTGACAGACAAAATTGAGTTTTTCAAATCGTAAACGGACGATAACTTCCGACCGAAAGCGTATTTTCAAAAACGGATAAAAAACAATCAACTTCAGATAAAATCGCGTTTATCCTGAAAATTTGAATGAAATCGATTAAGCCATCTCTGAGAAATCGTCTGCACAAAATCGGTAAGAAAAAAAAAGAATAATAATAAGAAAAGTGAAAAAGAAACAATAGAATAATAGAAGGGTCTTCCGCTGAAGACGGAAGACCCTAATAATAAAAGGCTGTTTTTGTCTAAATCTTAAAGGAAGAGTGTTTTTCAACTTGTACTACATTCAAACAACCCCTTTATGTTGAATATTTTAGTTAGAAAATCAAAAAAAAAAAAAAAAAAAAAAAAAAAAATGGAAAGAAAGAAATAGAGAGAAAGAAGAAATCTTAGCTCCGGCGAGGCCTTTGCAGGTGTCATAACAGTATTTCAGCAAAGGTTCACGTCAAAACATGGCTGACGCGAAATAATTCCCGAATTTCTCTTTGAATTTGGGGCGTTTCCGCCCGGGACAGGAGCTGAATTTTTTGTATGAGATGAGGAACGATGTGTGAGATGTCTGACTACACAGGTTTGGTAACAGTGCAAAGTCATTTGAAATATTGATGCGTGTTTTTGTCTGGAGGGGGGTGAAAAGACCCGAGCTTGATTTTCGTCGTAAATAAATCGAAAGTAGAATTTTGAGGTGTGGATCTCGGATTCGGTTAACGACAATTAGGGGAAGTAAAGTCCTAAAGCAATGACTGATGCATTTTACACATGTATTTCAGTGTTGAGATTTTTTTTTCGTGTCGTTTACTATTGTGTTTGACTGTTTTATTTCAACAGGATTGATCAAATCATTATAAATGTAGAAATAACGAAATCAGTAACACGTAATTTTATTCGGTAAAAATTTGATGACAGTAATTTTCCACAATTCTAACATTCATAAGTAGTTCACACGCTATCGTAGATACAGACTAAACAGAAAACAAGAAATATACATGCAACAGAAATATTACGCGGCTGCTTACATCCCTTGTACTATGTAAATTTTAAGTCCTCGTACAGGCTATACTTGCCGCTTGATCTCAGGAATTTCTTCTGAATTGATCAATCCGCTGCATATTTGGCAGATAATAAGAATGGGGTCCGAGGTACATTTACACAAAATTTCATCAGGATTGAGTGAAGGGCTCGGGAGTTAGAATTTTTTTCTACAGTACATGTCAAGCACGCCAATCGAAACTCAAATGTCCAAAAATTCATAACTCTCTTAAAAGTGAACGAATTGGGTCTGGTAATTAGTACAGTAATCTAGAATGGTACTAGGTTGAAAATAAAGGTTCAAGATGAAAGATTCAGTCAAATCAGTCCAGAAAAACTTAATGATTTTGTGAATAAGGGGGGGGGGGGGGTCGGCGCGTTTAGTGTGTACATTTTATTTCCGCGTATAGGCTATAAGCGCCGTTTGATTCCTCTTAATTGTTCAATCCGCTGCATATTTGACAGACAATAAGAATGGGGACCGAGGTTTATATTCACGAATTTTCATTAGAATTGAGTGAAGGACTCGGGAGTTAGATTTTTTTTTGTACAGTACATGTCAAACAAGACGATTGAAACTCAAATGCCAAAAGTTCATAACTCTGTTAATAAGGAACGAATTGGTCTGGTAATTAGTACAATAATCTAGAATGATACTAAGTTGATATTAAAGGTCAAAGAGCAAAGATCAAGTAAAATCGGGTCAGGAAAACTAAATGATTTTATGAATTGGGGGGGGGGGGGGTCGGTCAGTGACTTCTATATTAAACGGAGAATATTAAATTCTAAATATCACATATAACACAATTTTTAAACAAAATACATATGTTAGAACAATGTATAAGCGTTGTTTTAAAGATGTAACTTTTGATTTTTTTCAACATCTTAACTTTATTTCAGTATGAATACATAGCTATGGATCTCAATACTCAAATACGGGGAAAAGAGATATTATTGTAACTTCTTTTACTAAATCAAAACAGAAAAGAACAGAATCCATCATTTTAAAGATTAAAAAATCAGATCTAAGCACAAAAAGAGGGGGAAAGAAATTCGGCACTCGGGGCTCGAACCCGGGTCGCTTAGGCACATGACCACGACTCTAACGACTGAGCTACTCGGACTCTCGCTTCAGGACTTTGATGCCTAATATCTCGAGAACGCGTTGATCGATTTTTAAACAAAATACATATTCTGAATCAGTAAAAGGGTCACTATAAGATGTAAAAATCTCAAAGAAAAATTTAAAAAAATAAAAAATTGGAAAAATTCAATTTTTCCAATTTCTTTCCGGTGACGACCAGAAGTGACGGCGGACATTCTCTTGACCGAGGTGCACCAGAAAAACGGTAGATCTATCATCTCTGAAATTTTCAGCCCTGTATCTTTGCTCGTTTTTGAGAAACCTGACAGACAAAATTGAGTTTTTCAAATCGTAAACGGACGATAACTTCCGACCGAAAGCGTATTTTCAAAAACGGATAAAAAACAATCAACTTCAGATAAAATCGCGTTTATCCTGAAAATTTGAATGAAATCG
>NC_069118.1:55431356-55458130 GCF_025612915.1 Magallana angulata
TTAAAAGTTAAGGTACCAAATGAACCTTTGCTTGAAATCTCCCAGAACTTACAAAGTTTTTGCCCTTGTGTACTAAAAGCATGTTATCGCTACTCCTCTGAAAGTATAAGAGATAGAGACTTGAAACTTTTACCAATATCATCAGTACACTTAGAGGTTCTTCAATCTATTTATACCGAAAGGATCAGAGGCCCCCTTTTAGTAGTTATTGCCCCAAAGTATTTAAATTTCTATAAAATCAATTTCAACTTATTTACTATTTGTCATACAGTCAAAGGTCAAGGTCATTTGGAAATCTGTTAATTAATGAGTTTTGATATCACTTTTGTTTAGGGTGTTAGGGAAAATCTTTTTCATGGATGTAGCAGGACATCTTAAGACATATTAAAATATAGCCCCTTGGCTCCTACCTTGAAACAATTATAGAGTTATTACCCCTATTGTTCGAAATAGTTGTTATCGCTACTCCTCTGAAACGAAAAGAGATAGAGACTTGAAACTTTTACCAATGTCTTCAGTACACTTAGAGGATTCTTCAATCTATACATACCGAAAGGATATGAGGCCCCCTTCTAGTAGTTATCGCCCCTGAAAGTATTTAAATGTTTAAAAAATTACTTCCAACTTTTTTATTATTTGTCATAGATACTTTGGACCACTTTGGATGAAAACGTCTACCTTGGCCGAACAAAATGACTTAAAAGGTCAAAGGTCAAGGTCAATTGGAAAATCTGTTAATTAATGAGTTTTTAGATCTCTTTTGTTTAGGATGGTACAGAAAAACTTTTCAGGAATTTAGTAGGACTTGAGACATTTAAAAAATATAACCCTTGGCCCCTACCTTAAAACAATTATAGAGTTATTGCCTCTTTTGTACAAAAATCTTGCTATCGCTATTTCTCAAAAACCGTTAGAGATAGAGATTTGAAACATTTACTAATGTATTCAGTGCTCTTTTAGGGTTCTTGAGTTTATCAAACCGAAAGGCCCTGAGTACCCTTTTTAGCAGTTATCGCCCCTGAAAGTTTCTTAAGTTTGTTAAAAACACTAACATCTTTTGAACCTTACATCGTAGGGTCATCAAACCTATTTAAACTAAATGCTGACCTTTACCAGTCAATGTGACATAAAGGTCAAAAGTCAAGGTCAAACCCCCCAAAAATACCATATTCAAGTTTTTTGTTTTTTTATAAGTTACGCAGAGAAAATGTTTTATTACTCATATTGCAACAAACGTAAACAACAATGAGGTGGAAAGACCTCTAATTGTTCGAGAACATTTGGTCTACTAGTTGTAGAATAGTTCATTTTCAGATTAGAAATGTGGCGTTATCCTTAGAAGAACTACAATATGCTCACAGTGTAGTAAAACTGCAAAATAAAAAAAACAAAAAATTACACATTTTTATGAACTTGGAACACGGACATTTGTACTAGAATAAGAGAAGGATATTTAAAGCAGCAATTAAACTACTTCACTTTGGGAAGGGATGAGGCAAAGGTTAGAAGTTTTAACGTTATGATCATAAGCGAACAAAACCAGGAAGATGAAGCATCGTAATCGCCATTTTGGATAATTAAGGTTTGTTTTGAAATAAGTATTTAGTGATCAAGAATTAGTATTTTATCTGTTTTTTCAAGAAACTAAAAATTAGTAAAAAATTCATAGATTACGTTATTAGTAGGACAAACTATTCATATGCACTTGCAAAATATTGCAATTCCAACAATTATGTTTCAATAAAATTAATTGAAAATTTATTACTGAACTAGCTGATCAATTTTTCTTTCTAGAATTCTATTAAAATTTCATCAAAGTATGTGAGCATGGACGAGCGTTGGGCCCAGAACGTGTTGCGATGCCATCTCTGTGAGACCCCGGTTCCCCCTATGTACTGTGACATTTGTCACATACATCTGTGTAAAGCCTGTGTGGGGGAACATCTCTCTGATCTATCCAAAGAACACAAAGTGGTGCCATTTGAAAAGAGGGGTTCTTCTCCTAAATGTCAAAAACATTCCACAAAATTATGTGATCTTCACTGTGAACAATGTAACATTCCTATTTGTGCAGCATGTGCTTCCTCTGAAGAACACAGCGGCCATAAATTTATTGAAATCACTAAAGACATTAACAACAAGAAAGAAATCATTCAAAAAGATTTACAAGAACTAGAGAAATCGATCTATCCTAAATATCAAAAGATTGCATCCATTATCCCAGTCTAGAAAGCTGCTCTGAATGAAAACTCACAGAAATTGACAACAGAAATCGACAAACATGGAGAAGAGTTGCACAGAGAAATAAACACCATTATCAGAAACATGAAATCTAAAGTGGAGGAAATGGACACCAAACACCTGGCTGTCCTATATCAACAGGGAGATGAAATTAAACACACCATTTCTGAAATCACACAGACGATTGCCGAACTGAAGACGTTACTGGACTCCAGTGATGTCAGCCGTGTCTCTTCCTACGAATCCAGAAACGATGAAATCAGAAGATTGCCTCCTAAACTCACAGTGTCCTTTCCAAGTTTTACCCCTCAGAAGATCAACAAAGAACAGCTTTATCAACAATTTGGTTCTCTGTCAGCGTCATCTATCAAAACAGAAGAACTTGATTACTCAATGGAATCTCCCGGTGCTGAGTCCTCTCCCTCGGACGGACCGATCATTGATGTACCACGGATCATCACACGCATAAACACAGAATATGGAGCATTAAGACTACGCAGTGTGTCTTGTCTGAACAATGAAGATATATGGACGTGTGGTGCTGACAAAATGATGAGACTCTACAACCTCCGGGGAGAAAGAAAGAAGTCAGTCCAAACCAAGTCAGGGAACGAGCCATGGGACATAGCAGTGAAAAGAAGTGGGGATCTAGTTTATACTGATTACGATGAGAAAACTGTAAACATTGTTAATAATGAAAAGGTAAAGACATTGATTAGACTTCAGAGGTGGATACCTCTCAATATCTGTAGTACCTCCTCTGGTGACCTCCTGGTTATCATGGAGTGTGGTGATGATAAACCAACAAAAGTTGTGCGATATTCTGGCTCTAAAAAGAAACAAAGTATTCAGTTCGATGATAAAGGACAACCTCTCTATTCATCTGGTTACGACACAAAATATATCAGCGAAAACAGGAACCTAGATATCTGTGTGTCAGACAATGGAGCCTGTGCAGTAGTGGTGGTCAATCAGGCCGGAAAACTTCGATTTACATATACCGGTCCTCATTCTACAACTAAGAAATCATTTGATCCTATCGGAATCACTACAGACAGCCAATGTCTGATCCTGACAGCAGACGGTAACAACTACTGTATCCACATCCTGGATCAGGACGGACAGTTCCTCCGCTACATTGAAAACTGTGATTTATACACTGCATACGATTTATGTATAGACACCAGAGACAACCTGTTTGTAGCCGAGAAGAGAACAGGTAAAGTGAAGAAAATACAATATTACGTATAAACAGACTGTGTTCATTATGCTCAAACTCTTCTGGTTTATTATTTAAGAGGAATATTAGTCTGAAAAATTAAATATTACAGATTTATAAGTTTTATGATAAAGGTTTGCTATATTACATTGCATTTAAATAAAATGCTTCAAGTGACATGTGCTGAACATTAAGAAATAACGTATTCGAAGTGAATGTTTTACATCTTATATATTAAAAAAAACTATATGACTGTGTTCACTCATGATGTGTCAATAGACTTTATTTATATCTTGGATGTGACTTTTAGAAGACTAAATGTGGTTGCTTAAAGAATTCAGCACTACATGTCATCAAACTGAGTATTATGTATAAAATGGACATGTTACATATAAATGTATATATGAAATAAAAATGTAAAACAACATGTATTATGAAGTGTTTCTGACTACATCAATAGCATAGGTTCTTGACATTACATACATGTATTTCTAGGTAAAAAGTTCTTCAAACTATATATATATATATATATATATATATATATATATATATATATATATATATATATATATATATATATATATACATATATATATATATATATATATATATATATATATATATATATATATATGTATGAGGGTACATTTATTTATAGTTTGGAAAACTATCTACAATAAAAAAGAAATGTTTTTATTATCAAATGATTACCAGGCATCAGCTACACTATTAAGCTCTTTATGTCATGTGGGTATGAAGACAGTTAGCATTGCAAAATATATATCATACCGACAGCTTGTTATTTACCTATTTATTTTTGCATTGATTGCTACCTTTTTCGTCTATTTAGCATTTTATTGCTATGTTAAAGTAATTTTATAGAATGCTCGCGAACGAACTGATAAACATTTTAAACAGTAATAGATAGTAGGCACATACACTTAACTATTAATTAGAATTTAATGAAACCGATAAAAAAAAAGCATGTAAGTCTATTTAGGACTTGACCGTCTTAAACACTTATATAAATCTATACAACAAAATGTTCGTAGATAGATAGATAGATAGATAGATAGATAGATAGATAGATAGATGATAGATAGATATACATAGTTATATTTTGTGTAGTAAATGTAGTCAAAATATTTAATGATTAAAAACGAATTAATCATAATGTTAAATTATAAATACAAGACCGTAAGCGAAAACGTCGTGTGTTTTTTATCTTCAGGGGGTGTGCGGAAAGTCAAACTGAGCAAAATTTTGAACGGTAATAAGTGTGTGATTTCAACTGTCGTTTGTCTTACTTAACTGTTTAGAAAGAAGCTCAAAAACAAACTTTTAGATATGCTAAAATATAGTATATAATTTAAACGCACACTAAAGTATTAATGATAAAAAAATTAAAGAACACTGATAAAAAAAATTCATTTTGAGACTGAAAGGGGCGTTTAATATATTAAGCTTTAAAACATATATGGATAAATCAGTAAACGACAAAAAATTCACTGATAGCATCATACATATTTAATACATTTTTATAAGTAAAAGCAGATGAGGCTAGGCCTGACGGTTATCAAACTACTTAACTTTCGGAAGTTGTTAGGATAAGAGGCAAACGGCGCTAATTATGATCAAAGGCCAACAAGACAAGGAAGATTAAACAGTGTAAACGCAATTTGTGATGATGGAGGTGTATTTATTTAGCAATTTTAACTAGTGATCACGAAATAGTATTTTAAACGTTTTAGAATATTGGTATTTAAATAAGAAAAAAGGAAAGCTGAATTCAGAAGAATGTCGATCCGAAACTACAAGAGCCCTAAAACCTAAAATATCTATCCTTTCTGAAACTTATTCTTTTTACAGGCACGTAGCATCGTTTTTGAAAGTGTGGGGGGGGGAGGGGGGCAGACTCATTCAAAAAATTTTGACAAGCAAAAAAAAAAATTTTGGCATTGAAAATGCTCGAGAACAAACTGATCAACATTTTCAACAGTAATAGATAGTAGGCACATACACTTAATTATTAATTGGAATTTAATGAAACCGATTAAGAAAAGCATGTTAGTTTCATTTTAGGACTTGACCGTCTTAAACACTTATATAAATCTATACAACAAAATGTTCGTAGAAAGATAGATAAATATTCATAGGTATGTTTTGTGTTGTAAATGTAGTCAAACTATTTTATGATTAAAAACGAATTACTTATAGCGAGCGCAGCTCGCCGGCGCGCAGCGCCGGGGAGCGAAGCGAGCTCTAAGAACCAGTGTGCGCGGGAAAAAGAACGAGCTAAACCTACAGTTCATCAAACAAATTTTTTTGTCTACGTCCCATAATGCTCTCTAATGTTTTCACCCGTGGTGCTATGCCAAAAATGGCCGACTTTTAACTCGTAATTTACGGTGTTTTAAAGTTTGAGGACACGTTTTGGGTACCGCATATTGTTTGTCGAGACTTAAAGAGATTTGTTACATGCTTCCATAACTTCGTATTGAGTCGAGATACGTAAACAAAGACTATCAAAGTCATGGGTGACGTCACAGTGCTCTCGCGCTATATTTCCCGCGATAAATTTAGAGGTGGATCAAACATCTGTAATGCGTGTACTAGTTATTTCAGTATAGCTTGATACCTGCCTCATTGACATATGATTTGTTTTTATAGAGATTATAAAAATATATACTAGTACTAGCAAGAGCCATACTTAACTGTCATATCGATCCATTTTTAAGCCATTTTTTGTGCATGCATGTACAATAGGCAGATACATGTATATGACTAGGGAGGAAATAAACTAGGACATTTTGAACTAATTAAAAAGGAATTAAGAGAAAAAATAAACAGTTAAAAAATTTATTTGATATTGCTTATAGTAAAACCATTAAATTTAAGTGGGAAATTACACAGGGCTACAAACAGGACCCGGGCTCTCTCTCTCTCTCTCTCTCTCTCTCTCTCTCTCTCTCTCTCTCTCTCTCTCTCTCTCTCTCTCTCTGGGAGAGGGTTAGGGGGTTGTGATGTATTTATCATAACCATTCAGTAAAATCAGTACCTTTGGCATACTCATTGTAGAGCAATACTCTTTCAAAAATTCTTTGACGTTCGTTGATTCCTAAATAACACTAGGTTGACAATGATGCAAGATAACGTTATGTGTAATTCTTGCTGCGCTCACCAGAACGGTAGCACCGTAAAACATATTAATGTTAAATTTACAAATGCAAGACCGTAAGCAGAAAACGTTGTGATTTTACCTTCAGGACGTGTGTGGAAAGTAAAACAGCTCAGAAAATTTGTCAACAAATTTTAGACGGTGATAAGTGGGTGGTTTCAGCTGTTGTGTGTTTTACTGAAACTTTTTAGAAAGAAGCTCAAAAAAAAAAAACTTTTAGATATACTTAAAGATAGTATATAATTCAAACGCACACTGATATATCAATAATAAGGAAATTTAAAGAACACTGATAAAAAATTCATTTTGAGACTGAGAGGGCCACTCATATATTAAGCATATATGGATAAATCAGTAAACGAGAAAAAATTAACTGATAGCAGCATACATATTTGATACAATATTATATGTAGAAGTAGAGCAGGCTATGTATGACGGTTACAAAACTAATTCACTTTCGGAAGTTGTTAGGATAAGAGGCAAACGGCGGAAACTAATCCTCTTATGAGCAAAGGCCAACACGACAAGGAAGATTTAACAGTGTTAACGCAATTTTTGGTGGTAGAGGTGTATTTATTTAAAAAAAAAATAACCGGTGATCTCGAAATGGTATTTTAAACGTTTTTGAATATTGGTATCTAAATAAGAAAATAAAGGAAAGCTGAATTCAGAGGAGAGTCTATCCAACGCTACAAGAGCCATAAAACCTAAAATATCAATGCTTTCTGAAACTTACTTTCTTATAATATTTCGTTAAGCTGTTTAGTATCACAACATACCACTATGTGTGGTTCTATATATGAGTGCACAACGCTGTAAAATGTCCATTCTAACGTTGTCTATTTCAATGAGATAATAAAGCTGAAAATTTAGATATATATAACACCTTTCATCAGCTGTATGTACATCAAAATTTTTTTAAAAGGTGTTGTAAGGCTGGTTTTTGTAAAGAAAACAGAAAGCATTAAGGACACAAATGATAGTTTCTCTTTGTATGCTATTCATAACCAACGGTTCTGGTGTATCTTTAATGTACCCATGGGTGCCTATGACATAAAACTGGTGAAAATGAAAATGAAAACAAAAGCATCAATGCTTGAATTTTTTACCTTCCCACCCCCAACCCCCGCAGAAGTTAATGTAAATAATAATGATTCACTAAATCTTTTATATACAGTACAAGATTTCCGTGGATAGCAAGACATGCCCAGATATTTCATCTTATGTCAATGTTGTCAAATCATTATTTATCGTTGATAATGCACTGATCGCAATGTTAATTTAAATACAGGACTTCAGTTTAAATTCAAAAGCTACATATGGACATTTAAGTCAAAAATACAAGACGGAAATTGTTACGAGTGTTACTCTGACTTTATTTAAAAATAAAAACTCGAGAGCGAAATTATAAACAGCTAGAAGGTAATAGATTGTTAGAACGCACAATGAATAGTCAAGTTCATTTTAAGATTAAGGAATCACTTTTTAATTTTGTAAATATTCTAAAGCTGAAAATTTAGATATAAATAACACCTTTCATCAGCTGTATGTACACCTGTGTTTTTTTAAAGAGGCATTGTAAGGCTATTTGTAAAGAAAACAGAAAGCATTAAGTTTATCTATCTATAATATAGATAGCTTACAGTTCTGGTGTATCTTTAATGGACTCCGAATATACCCATGGTACCAATTAAAGATGATAACATAAAACTGGTGAAAATGAAAATGAAAACAAAAGCATCAATGCTTGAATTTTTTTACCTTCCCACCCCCAACCCCCGCAGAACTTAATGTGAATAATAATGATAGACTAAATCTTTTATATACAGTACAAGATTTCCGTGGATAGCAAGACATGCCCAGATATTTCATCTTATGTCGATGTTCTCAAATCATTATTTATCGTTGATAATGCACTGATCACAATGTAAAATTAAATACAGAACTTCAGTTTTAATTTAAAAGCTACATATGGACATTTAAGTCAAAAATACAAGACGGAAAGCAGAAAACATTGTGTCGATCATCAGGAGAAGGGGCAGCTAGCTAAAGATATGGCAAAGAAGTGATTCTCATCTAATTAAGGGTCTGTAAAAATGCGTATTTCAAATTGTTTCGAGTGTTACTCTGACTTTATTTTTAAAAAGAATTCGAGAACGAACTTATAAACAGCTAGAAAGAAATAGATAGTTTGAACGCACAGTGAATTATAAATGGAAATTAAAAGAAGACTGAAAATAAAAAGAACATATATAGTCAACTTCATTTTAAGATTAAGGAATAATCCCTTTTTAATTTTGTAAAGATTCTAAACCACGAATATACTCAAACTGAGGCGATTATTAAACTACTTTACTTTCGGAAGTTGTAAGGCGATGCAATAAAGTGCATAAGTTTATCACGTAATAACCAAGCATGCCAACAGCTAAGACTATTTCAGAAATCGTAACTGGTGATAAAGATAAAGCGTATTTAAGCTTTAGAAATATGAAAGGACTATATATGATAAGGGCCTAAAATAGCCCTCTTTAAAACTTTTTAACACTTTAAAAAATGGGGAATTATGGGGGCCAATTTTAACTCATATCATATATCGTTCTTTAAATAAGAAAATGCATAAAACATTGATAAAGAATGTGTTTAGATGGACTTACAAGATATCACAATGCATGAAATTAAGTTATATGAAAGTAAATGGATAATCTATAACTAAACAAAATGATCAATTAGTCTTTTTTTTCAGAATTCTCTTAAAATCCCATGAAAGTTTCTGAGCATGTACCAGCGTTGGGCCCAGGATGGAATATGGTGTCAACTCTGTTAGACCCTAGACCCCCTTTGAACAGTAACATTTGTCACTTACATCTGTGTAAAACCTGTGTGGGAAAACATCTCTCAGATCAACTCAAAGAACACAAAGTGTTGCCATTTTAAAAGAAGGGGTTCAACTCCTAAAGACACAATCTATTTATTCATCAAAGTTCTGTGAACTTTTCTGTGAACAATGTGATATTCGTATGTGTGCAACATGTGGGTCCGCTAAAGAATATCAAGACCATAAGTTTATGGAAATAATAAAAAAAATTACCGCAGCAAAAATTTATTACAAAAGGATTTACAGATTTAGAGAAATTCATTTCCCTTAATATACATTTTTTTCTGAGAGGTTGAAAGCTACATTAATTATAAAAAGAACTGTTATATTATTTAATAGTTGGAAATTCATGTACCACTAAAAAGAAATTTTGCATTATCAAAAGCTAAATCAGACAGCAATTAAACGATGAAATGATTTCTTTTCTGTTTAATGTGGATAAGTAAAAAAGTGAGCATTGCAATAAAATATAAATTTCGCCAATAGCTTGTTATTCTGCATTGATTGCTACTTCCATAGCCCGTAAAGCATTTTACTGTTATATCTTGGATTTTTCGCGTGTCAAAAAGAGCAACTATTTTTTATTTGTGTCAGTCATTTGTTCCGATTTAAAAAGTCTTTGTTGCAAACAATACCGGATATAAACTATGCACATTGAATATTTTGCGATGTAAAATTTATTTCGGAAAAAAAAACGAAAAATAGATCATCGCGGAAATAACCGATATTTGGTATTACATTTTTCTCTGAACCCATCTTCCATTATCCATTAAAAGTAAGTATAAATACATCAATTCTAATTAATGCCGATCAGGACGTTACATTGATTGAACATTTTCATAAAGTAAGGCTACCATGGTTACTTCAACTATTCAAAATCTGAAGTCGAAGTACATGTGACGTTTAAGAAATGTAGACACTGCTAATATATATTCTTACATTGATAAATTGGCAATGTTGTATTTCAAAAACGAATTTGTTTGCACTTTCAGCAATTTATATTGATATTTTGATTTAATTTTGAAATTTTTATTCATTTTATGACAAATATTGTTGTAATGATATCGCAATTATGAATGTTTGTAAATATAACAATTTAAAAAATTCAAAACAGTCCAAAATCAATATCTTTCATTCTTTATAATAATTATTACTATTCAATTTTTAACCTTATTTCCTATTACTAATCTTGCATTATGGGTTTACAGTTTTGATGTTAGGTATTGGGTATAAACAAAAAATTCTTATCTAGTGTATTCCTTTCTATAATATATACAAAATGGACATTGTGCAACAGCACGGAGTATTGCATCTTAGATAGGTTTTGTATAGCGTACAAAAAATGCAATTAAAAGCATGACAAGCCTTAACGAACCTGGGCATAATCCACACACTTTTCCTACTTAGCCCAACCAATTTTATGTGAAGGACTATTTAGAAGCTTTTAATGGAATGATAAAAATAGAGTAAAAAAACTTTTCCCAAAATGTTTTAAACGTAAAAAAAAATTAAATGTTTCAGCGACAATAATATGAATTCTTCATTTTTTTTGTAGATGAAAATATAATAAACATACGTTCAAACTAAATTCTTGCACATTTTTATTACACTCCTGACGTTGCAGACTTCATGCTAATTGCACCATGATTACTTGACTTGTCAGAAGTATGCATGACAATTAATTTACAATTCACAAAATGTTGAAGAAACACCCCAAAGGACCAACTTTTTTATTACTACTTTATGATAATTTAAGATTACAAACATCCTAATTAAAGGTCGTAATGTCCACATTAACTTTGGGATTGTTCGTTTAATGAGTTAGTACTTACTTTATAGCTAATTTTACTAACAGGGTCTGAAAATGCCAAAAATTATACATCATGGTAAAGAAATCGAAATACACATGACATGGAAGTATTTTTTTTTCAAAAACTAAAAGTATATATCATCATTGAAGTCCTAGGACATCAACTGCAACATCAGTTATATTTGTCGATTACTGGATGATTCAAATCTTTCTATGAATAAAAAAAATAAAACGTCAAAAAATCCTTAATATCAAAGCTGCCGTTTTGTTCACTAATGTAAAAAGGATCAGTCATCTTTGTTTGAGTTATTTCCCTTTAATCAGTTTTATGAGTTTTGATTCCTGTAAAATGTGTCAGTTAATCAGTAATATCTATGTTTGTCCTGTTTAAAACCACTATCTAAAATAGATGCATCTTTATTAATGGTAAATGTACATTGTTTATATTAATTTTCCAAAGACTATGAGTTCCGCCCCACATTTTGAGGCCTTTGAAATACAGAAGCGCAAGTAGGAACATTTTTCTGGTCACAGTATTTTATCGAAACCTATCTATTGTTGAAAGGAACAAATGTTTCTCAATGTGCTCATATATATGCATCATTTTTGAAATATATGAAAAGAAGATGGCCTTCTCCATTATAAACTAGTATTGTTTACATGGTATGAAATCGCTTCATCATTCATATTGGTTTTCATCTGAACCGCACGTTTGTGAAGTTTATTTCTTAAATGATGAGATTTTGGCGATAAACAATGTCACGATATATGTCAACCGGTCTTGTCCCATCAGTTGTTTTATTCATAAACATATCCTTTTAATTGACTTAGATCCACCCTTTCTAATCAACAATCTAATCTAATAGATGGACAGTGTCACAAACGACATTCATTTACCTAGTATATATAACTATTGATAATGCGTCAATTGTTACAATAAGATACAATACAGGCATTTAACTTTAATTATAAAGTGTATTTTTTTTTCACTTTCATTCAGAGATGTATAATTATTATATTATATTGTTATAAAAAATGAAAACTAGTTACAATTCGTCTCATTCTTTTTTGCATTTTTAGGCCTCAGAACCTAAAGTTTTGGTATATTTGGCTTTAGAAAAGAAGATATTGAGTGATCTAGAACGATAAGTGCATTGATACAAATATTGATTCCGAAACAAATTCCACTTCTTTTATTTATTAATCCAAATTACAAATATCAGCACAAATAGCTAATGCTAACTTCTTAAAACTGATCTTGCGAATTGTGAAATTATTTTAGCTATCAAGAAGATACTCAAAGAAAAATCGGTAACTGACAAAATGAAAACGATTTGTTGCTATTGTAAAATGTAAATTTCACGCATTTGGAACAAAGTATGCACGTTTACTAAATATCGTTGTTTAAAATATCTTCTTTATCCCTATTTAATGTGTTATGGAAATAAAGAATAAGATTCCCTGCCAAAAAAATTAAAAACATCTATATACAAATGAAAAAGTCTATAAGATATTTTAGATAACGGGCCATACATACCTTTGTTGAAGTAAATTTTTCAGGTGTCTCAGTAGTCTGTTACGAGTAAAGAAAAGTTTTGTTTACTGCATAACGTATAAGAAGATGCAATAGATATATTGTTTTATTTAGTAGAAAAAATCATTTTACCTGTTAATTTACAAAAACATGAAGCGGTGGGGGAATGACGTAAAAGGATGAAGAATATCAGATGACTTTCGAGCTTGGACCTGTTAGAAAGTCCTATTTTGCATCCAATTTGGTATTATGCCAATAGCAAAAGGTGAAAGAAATTAACTATATTTTATCAGATGGGATTCGTGATGCAGCTGAAACACGAATTTTCCCCATTATAAGTTGAAAATTGGTTCCTGACAATGCATTAACAAAAGAAGACATAACAGTACTATATAGCTAGCAGTTTACTTAATACATAATACGTATATTTTATCAATATATAAATGATAGAATTGAAATTAATTAATAATTGATATATCAGCAAAAATAGAATGTTCTTAGGAGCACTTGAAATAATAGCCTTGGACAGTCTGTGTACATAATATGCATATAGTGTTGATGTGGACAGTCTGAGTAATACTAAGTACAATAATAGTATTCAGGTGATGTTGTGTAAGGTTTATTTGTGGACAATATGGGTTACATTGTGGACAGTCATAACAGCTGTAAAGCGGTGATGTTGTATAAGATTTGTTGTGAACTGTACATTAAGGTAATATTGTGTATAATCAGATTATGCATGCTATGTTATGTAAGATTTTGTTATGGACAGTCAGGCTGGTTAATATTGTGTACAATCATAATATGGATGATATATGTATGAGACTTTGTTGTGAACTTTCTGTTTAGGCGATATTGTGTAATATAATCATAATATGCATAATATGTTGTGTAAGATTTTGTTGACAGTCTGGCTGGGTAATATTGTGTACAATCATAATATGCAGGTAATGTTGTGCGACACTTTGCTGTAAACAGTTTGTCTGGATAATATCGTGTACAATCATAATATACAGGGAATATTGTGTACAACCATAATATGCTAGTAATATTGTACAAGATTTTGTTGTGAAAAGACTGTTCAGGGAATATTGTGTACATTCATAATATGCAGGTAATTTTGTGTAAAATTTTGTTTTGAACAGTCAGTCTAGGTAAAATTGTGTACAATCATTATATGCAGGTATTATTGTTTCATAAATGACAAATAAATGCACATTTACTAAATATCATTCTTTAAAATATCTTTAAAATATCTTCTTTATTCCTATTAAATGTATTTTGTAGAAATAATTAAGATCTCCTGCCAAAAAATTAAAAATATCTGTATACAATTGAAAAAGTTTCTAAAATATTTCAGATACCGGGCCATATATACTAGTACCTTCGTTGTAGTAATTTTTTCAGGTGTCTCAGTCGTCTGCATTTTTTTGTTAATTTACATACGTTTTCTTTAAGCGGTGGGGGAATGACGTAAAAGGATGAAAAATGTTAGATGACTTTCTGCGCTCGGACCTGTTAGAAAGTTCCTATTTGGCATTCAAATATTGTGCGAGATTTTGTTGTGGACAGTCTTTTTGGGTAACATTGTATACAATCACTATATACATTGACTATTGTGTACAATCATAATATTCAAGTAATGTTGTGTAAGACTTTGTTGTGGACAGTATGTCTAGGTAATATTGTGTACAATCATAATATGCAGATATTAATGTTTAAGATTTTGTTGTGAACAGTCTGTTTATTTAGTATTGTGTATAGTCATAATATGCAGGTAAGGTTGCTTACTATTGCCGTGTAGTAAAGAAAGATAGAAAAGAAGGAGAAAAATAGGTTTGTGGTTACACCTGACTGTTAATAGAAAATGGTTATTTAAATTCAAGGTAGCATAGAAAAGATAGGACATTTAAACAGCTTTTCAAATTGTTCGCATAATTCATTCAGTGCAGAAATTTTCCTATATTGATTTTTTTTACGTTCATGTCTATAATGAGTATCTGACCTGGAATGGAGAATATTAAATTTGAAAAAAAAATTGACTTGTAATTTACAAAGATGTGTCCTTTGAATCTTACTTTCTATTAAACGCATGCTTTCCTATAAATGACAAATAAATCGGGGAGGTACATTTTTCAAGAAAAGACGTGAGGAATATTGAATTTCGAAAGGGCACATGTAGTTCACGGTCAAACTGTTTGAAATTTTACATTAATAATCGACGAATGAAATCAAATCTTTGTGTTAACATCATCTGCCATTGTTTGTTAGTTTATTTGCTTTCACAGGTCATCGAGGATTGTGTGTTTGTAAAATATTTTTTTTTTATTTTGCTTATAACGAGTAATGTGGACAATAAGTCTACGACAGAATTTAGTCAACTAAAAGAGAAATGTTCTTGGAAGAGTAAAGGTGCAAGGGATCGGTAACATTGAGAACTGAATATTGAAACTAGTTTATCGATTTATTTCAATATAAATACATTTTGAAAACAGTCTGTCTGGGTAATAATGCGTAATGTCTGTAAAGGTAGTAGTAATGTTAGTTCAGTATGTCGAGGAAATGCTCTGCACAGTGTACATGTGCACTGGTAACATCATCTTCAATCAGTCAAAGTAATATTGAATGATATACACGTTGTCTCAATGTGATTAGTATACTAATTAGTATAAGTAATGATGTGTAAGGTATTGTTGTAAACGGTCTGGCTAGGTAATAGTATTACATAATAGCATGCACATTCTCTCTAGGTGACCTTGTGTACTGCTGTAGTATCGTGCACATGTGTAGGGTTTATGCTGTGTAAGGTAATGTTGTAGACGGTCTGGCTATGTGTTATATTTACTCAATATGCAGGTAATGTTGCTTACTGTCGCAGTGTTGTGTAAAGAGAAAGAAAATGAGAGAATTAAAAGGTTTGGGTTACACCTGAGTGCTAATAGAGAACGGGTATTTAAAACCAGGGTAACATAGAAAAGATTTGACATATAAACACCTCGTCAACTTTTTAGCATGGGTCTTTCAGTGGAGCGATTTTCTTGGATGAATTATTTTACTTTTGTGTCTGTGATGAATATCTGACCTGAAATAGAAGATATCAAGTAAAAACCGACTTGAAAAGCACAAAATGTGTCTTAAGTAGCTTCTTTTGAAATGTACGGATGAATAGTATTGAAAAAAATAAACGTGATGTAAAGCATGACTCAGTTGATATATAACAAAATTTGAGGGGTATAGAAAGCAATTAGAGTACAATATTGCATTAACAAATTATAATTAAAATTATTTTTAAGGTACTCTTTGGTCAAAAATATATAAATCTAAATGAAATTATATTGTTTTATCATTGGTACTGGTAAATTTATAATTAAAATTATTCTCTGATTGGATAATGTTATTAATAATTGCCATATTATGACTTGAGTCATTGTATAGCTTAAGCCTAAACACAATATTATGTCATGTCGCTGAAGAAATAATGACATTGTGTAGTATATGTAACTGATTTGATAATGTGCTTCAGATATATTTTAGATTAATGCCATTGTGCAAATTGTGCAAAACCCTTTTAACGATTTTATGTTCAGTTAAATTTCTATACCTTCTTTTAATCAACTCACCTCTGTTTGTATTCGAAATCCTTTTGCTAACAGCCATGCCTTAAAAACATCAATGCCGCCCTAACCAAATCACCAAATAAATGTTTTTCCTAAGAAACTTGGCAAACCTGATGAATTTTCACAAAAGTGGCAAGCAATTGAAGAAAATCTTTATCTAAATGGAGAAAAAACCCAATTGGATGGAGCTCTCCGAATGGTATGACATTCTTCAATTCCTATCAGATCAAGATTCCTTATTGTGATGTCATACACGAAGAGCACTGTAGACTGAAATGATGATGATGATTGTGATGATCTGATTTTGAACTAATTTGAAATGACAACCAATCAAAACAAATTGTAAACAAAGATTTTTTAGTTTCATTTCTGTAATGTAATCTAAGAAATTATACAAGATAAAAATGCTGTGATGTATTTTTGATCACAAATTTTTGTCAAATTAATTTTTGAAAATTGAATGATTTTTTTACTTAGTTTATTTCAATGTAAAAAAAAAATGAAAGCTTGGTTTTAATTGTTTTTATAGCCATTAATGATAAGGACCATGCACAGGTGCTTGTGTCTCAGATATGCATATGTATGATACCTGATATCCACATTCCCAGTATTATATGTATGTTAGTTATCATACATATACATGTATCAAGGTCAAAGCACCTACTGGATCATGATGAGAGATTTTTCATTTGAATCATTTTGATTATGCAACATGGATGTGAAAGCATCCAAATCATGTTAGGGAAAATACAATTCTTTATTACCAAAATCACAATTCAATATTAAATAAATGTTGTTAAGTATTGGGATAATTTGACAATAGAGTTAGTGTCAGACAATGCCTCATTGCTTTTCTTCCACTCTTTTTATGATTATAATGATATTAAAACGAAAATTATACAAAGCAAATTAGTATTTTCATTGCATTCAAAAGTTTTGAATTGTGCTCAGTATTTTAAGCTAGCTGCTTTCCAGAGTGGCTGCTTTCCATGATAAAAAAATTGTTTCGAATCTAAAAATTGTGTCATCCAGACATTCAGGCATCTCATAAATGAAATATCCCGGCTTATGTCAAAGTCGGCCGCCGCGGTCCCGAGCTTTTTTTCTGTATATAATATGATTATAAATTTTCCTAATTGGTCCTATCTCAAATACAATCATCTCGAATACCCCGCTTATGTCGAAGTTTTTTTTTACGGTCCTACAAATAGTTTTTTATTTTTTTGAATAAAAGTAAGAATATTTCGATCAGATTTTAATTTCTCGTATTCACATTCATGTACTTACATGCAAGTACATGAAAGAAAAAAAACGTCTTTACATGTAGGTACATGAATTTTTTTTTAAAAAATTTACATTTTACCGCCTTTTTCAACTGTTAGATACAATCTGATTGAAATCAGATCCTCGATCCGCTCCTTGTTCATCGTCGCTACACAAAGTGAAGCCACAATAAAAAAAAGGAGCGGATCAAGGATCTGATTTTAATCACATTGCGGTTTGATGATTCTTATTATACTCATGTACTTGAATTGAATTGTATATATGTGGAGAATGGCAGAATACTGTAAACCAACATTTATTCGCGAGTTAGAAATTTTCGCGAGGTTCGCGAGACCATCGGCGTTGCAAATATTTCTCGCCGCGAACCAATCCGTGTCGTATGGTTGTTAAAACAATCTAGGTCTTTATACGACTTTCTTGCAAACATTAGTCGTCGCGAACTAGTTGTGTTCGGTAAATCGCGAATTAAAGTTTGTTTGCAGTAGATAAAATATATCTGAAAGATACAGATTTGGTAAAAAAAAATTCAACTCATACTGTTTGCAAAATATTTCCATTAAAATGTCTGTACATGTAGACATGTTTGCATATTGGTTTTTAGGACACTTCCATGTTGTGATGTATTTTTATCGGAATTAACAATAAAATTGAGTTTAATTTTATAAATAGTTTCTTTCTACAAAAACTGTCATCTTACAGTGTAGCGCAGTGGGTTCAGTACGGATATGTAAGTCACAAGTTAGAATCCCGCTGGTGATTTTTTATATTTATACCTTTCCAGAAATGTTAAAAACGTATTTTTGGTTAAATATTTTGGTTGAATATTGTGAAATTGAAAATTCTAAACCGGTGCAAGTATTTCAATGGTACTGAATAATATTTAATAATACACATTAATATCGACATACATCCCATACCAACTTAAAATTTAAGTTAAGCTTTAAATTTTACAGGCTTTCTGTGGGAATCCTTAACTTTACAATCGTAATTCAAAATACCTTCATTCAATCATTAACAATTATAGTCCTCAGGTAAATAACATCTGATACAACTAAAGTTCGTATGTCTTCCGAAAGTAAATAACCGTGTGGGATTTTTATTTTGGGAGGGGGGAGGAGGAGGGGGTTAAAGGTTTAGAATTGACGAACACACACTTTATAAGAAACTATACATAATATCTAGAAAAATTATGTTCTAATGACAGCTGTATTATTATTTTGATAAATCACACCGTCTTATAGTTGTTATATGTATATGGTAAGTTGTCTGTCAGAACCATCGAAACCTCAATAATTCCAGTTATCTTGTTACAACTACATCCAATATATCTGCCACTTCGTGTAATGACAAAGATAATGGGAGCAGATTAATATTTCACGTAAGAGGATGTCCACCACTCTGTTTTATACTATATATCAAGGTTTTCCAATGGTAAGAATAAAAACGGGTGCGCAACGCCGAAAAAATGTCCATTCTACGGTTGTCATATCCATCAATGGGATAATAAAACTGAAAGCTGTGATATTGCCATCATTTGTATGCATAACTTTTTGTTTCCGTCACGTTTTGACAAATTTTAACAAACAATTTAAAATACGATAGTATGGGGTGGTTTTGGAAAAAAAGAAGACATAAAATATTACCAACAACATGATATATGATTTATTCTTAATAATATATAAAAGCATGCAGAGATTCTGGTGCAGCAACAGTGGACACCAGGTGTGGCCATTGGTACCAGTAAAAGATAAAAGAAGAAGAATTAAGTAAAATTAAAAAGGAAAATAAAAGTGATAAGGTTTGAATGTTATCATTCACTCCGCTCGCCAGACTTACCGTGAAGAGTAATCATTGGGATAACCTTTTATTACAATACAATATTTTCGTAGAATCTGATACATGTAGCGAGATATACAGGACTTCTAAGGTCATTCGTAGAAGCTAAATAAAGAAGATTTTGTATACAGAATGACAGACGAGCGGAAAGAATAATGGACTAAAAATCGAAGACGGAAAGCACAAAAAACATTGTGTTTTGCGCTAAAATCTACGCAATTCGTAATAAGTGCTTGGTTCAAACTGTTCCGTGTGTTACTGTTGCTTTATATAAGAAGGAGACCAAACTTAAAAATGCTAGAAGGTAGTGTATGGAAAGTGAAATGTTCGCACACGTCCATTGAGGAAGAGGAAATAAAAGACAATTGAGAAAATGGGCATAATAATTCATTTTGAGATTGGATGTTTTGGCATATCTTTAATTTTTCCTCTTCAAATCACTTTATTTACAAACGTTAAAATTTTGATATTTTCGATAAGTTTAAGAAATATTTTTCTATGTTAATTTTCTTTTTATTACATTGAAACGTTGATTTACGAACATATTATGTTATATCCATATTAAGGGTCTTAAATATGAATTAAGTGAGGCGTATATATGTAGATGTCAATATCAATTTTACTATAATATCACCACAATTGCGAAACTTTAGATAGAGGTTGTATATATTCATAACAAATTTTTTAAGAAAAATCCTCGACATTTAAAAACAAACAACACATGTTGATGAAGGAAGGCATGGCACTTTTTACGTCGAAGTTACACATGTGCTTGGAAATCAACTCTGGGCCTTTTCACACCCCCTCCCCGCCCCTGCCCCCCCCAAAAAAACCTCTCAAAAATTCAAATGATCTCGCACCATCTTACTTAAGGGATAAAAAAATTTGCTCCTGTCGGGGGCGGAAACGCACTAATGTCGGGAATTTTTTTATCAGCGATATTTTGATTTCATGCCACCAAAATAAATCCACTCTCGCTATATATAAGTTAATCACGTGACGATCACAAAGGTCAACAAGACCAGGAAGAAAAATACCATAATCGCCATGTTGGATTTTTGTAGAGGTTTGTTTTTTCATTACTTAAATGAATTTATTACTTTTTCATTGGTATACGTGTGCACTTTAATAAATATATGAACATAATTGAATAATTTATCGAAGTATGATAAACTATTAGTGATCGATTTTTTGTTCCTTCAGAATATCTCTTAAAATCCAATCAAAGTGTCTGACCATGTTTGGTTCTCTGTCAGCGTCTTCTACCAAAACAGAAGAACATGGCTACACCATGGAATCTCCCGGTGCAGAGTCCTCTCCCCGAGACAGACCGCTCATTGATATACCACGGATCATCACACAAATAAATACCGACTTTAGACTATTAGACAGAGTGGCTTGTCTGAGTGATAAGGAGATGTGGACGTTAGGTAATGACAAAATCATGAGACGGTACAACCTCAGTGGGAAACTATTGAAGTCAGTAATAACAAGGTCAGGGAGCAATCCAGGGGACATAGCAGTGACAAGGAGTGGGGATCTAGTTTTTACTGATTATGTTGGTAGAACTGTGAACAAATTTAGCTATAGATGGATAGATACAGTGACCAGACTACGGGGGTGGAGACCTCGCGGTGTCTGTAGCACCTCCTCTGGTGACCTCCTGGTTGTCATGGAGAGTGATGGTCATAAACAAACAAAAGTTGTGTGTTACTCTGGCTCCACAGAGAAACAAAGTATTCAGTACGACGACAAAGGACAACCTCTCTATTCATCTGGTGGATTATATAAAACTAAATACGTCAGTGAGAACAGGAACCTAGATATCTGTGTGTCAGACCGTGACGCCGGTGCAGTTGTGGTGGTCAATCAGGCCGGGAAACTCCGGTTTACCTACACTGGTCCTCCTTCTACTACCAAGGGATCATTCTTTCCGCGCGGCATCACAACAGACAGCCAGGGTCGCATCCTGACAGCGGACCTTAGCAACTACCGTATCCACATCCTGGATCAGGACGGACAGTTCCTCCGCTACATTGACAACTGTCATTTACAGGATCCATGTGGTTTATGTGTGGACACCAGAGACAACCTGTTTGTGACTGAGTACACAACAGGTAAAGTGAAGAAAATACAATATTACATGTAAACAAACTGTGTTTATAATAATTAAACTATCTGTTTATTTATTTACATGTATCAATAGTGATGGAAATCCATATTACAAATGAAACAAACCATGTTTTATAAAAATCAAATAGTTCATGATATTAAATTACATTTAAATTAAGTTCTCAACTGAAAACAGCTTAATATTACAAGTAAATAAATAAAACTTTTGATAGCATGTTTACATGACAACAAACTATTTTACATCTTGTATGTGAACAAACTACATGTAACTGACCGTGTTTACATAATGTATGTCAACTGATTGTTTTATGTATTAAATGTAAACTGTGTTTATATATGTATGCCACTGTCAACAGACCAAATGTGGTGATTTGAAACTTAAAATTCAAACATTGCGTGCCATCAAACCTAGTGTGTAAAATTATTATATTCAATATATGTTAAATTGTGTGTGTATATTTAATCAAAAAAAGTAAATAAACTGTATAATTATAAAGTGTGGTTGATTAAACCAATAACATAGGCTCTTGATATTACAAACATTTTTTTCTCAGAGGTAGAAACTTTCAATCGCTTTCGATGGTTTTGCAAAATTGATCGTAAATGTCACAAAAAGAACAGCCAAATTTTTAATATATTAAGGTTACCATGGTTACTATAACTGCTTGGAAGTTTGAGGTCAGCCCGTGTAAGTCTGTATTTATCAAAGTTTGGATTATTTTGTGATTGATCGTAACTTAGCAACATGAATAGCATAGACTTACCTCATACTAACAGCTGTTATATATTACCCATACATGGAAGAATTAGTAACATCATCTTCAATCAGTCAAATATTGAATGATATACACGTTGTCTCTATGTGATTAGTATCCTAATTAGGACAATTAATGATGTGTAAGGTATTGTTGTGAACGGTATGGCTAGGCATAGTATTACATAATAGCATGCACATTCTCTCTAGGTGACCTTGTGTACTGCTTTAGTATTGTGCACGTGTGTAGGGTTAATGCTGTGTAAGGTAATGTTGTAGACGGTCTGGCTATATGTTATATTTACTCAATATGCATGTGATGTTGGTTACTGTCGCAGTGTTGTGTAAAGAGAAAGAAAAAGAAATGAGAGAATTAAAAGGTTTAGGTTACACCTGACTGCTAATAGAAAACGGGTATTTAAAACCAGAATAACATAGAAAAGATTTGACATTTAAACACCCCGTCAACCTTTTAGCATGGGTCTTTCAGTGGAGCGATTTTATTGCATGAATAATTTTACTTTTGTGTCTGTGATGAATATCTGAATTACATCTGGATAACTGAAATAGAGGATATCAAGTAAAAACCGACTTGAGAAGCACAAAATGTGTCTTTAGTGGCTTCTTTTCAAATGAACGGATGAATAGTATTGACAAAAAGTTAAAGTAATGTAAAGTTTTACTCGGTTGATAAATGACAAAAGATGAGGGGTATAGAAAGCATTAAGAGTACATTATTGCATTAACAAATTATAATCAAATTATTAAGGTCTTCCGTTTCCAACGGAAGACCTTTCTATTATTGTGCGGGTTAAGATTTTTCTTTTTTTTTTTTGTTTCCTAGACGCGAACTTTGAGGCTTCATATCTTGCTCATTTCTGAACGGTTTTTGCTCAAATTTTCAGGGCTAATGTACTTTACTAAACACTATCATAAGCAATTCATAAAATTTAGAAATCCCTTTCCGTTAAAGAGTTATTCCCCTTTTAATTTTTTTTAGGGCCTTTTGTTTCCAGACAAAGGCTCCGAGACTATGATAGCAGGGAATGGGAATCTAACGAATTTGAATAACAGACACATTGTAGTTGTGCACATCTGTTTTTGTTTTTAGATTACGTTTTTTTATTTAGGAGAGGGTAGGGGGTCAAAAAACAGGATTGAAAAAAGTGCAAAAATTTAGACATGTTTTCCTTTATATCTTTTAAACGAAAAATATTTTGTTAAGACATGTGGAATAAAAGTTGTGCAAAATATCAAGGGCTTTCATTTGACACCAATAAAAAAGGGCTGGCCCCTTAAATTAAGGGCCAATGGCCCCTAAAAGTGTTTGCTTAATAACTCAAAAACGGTTAGGATTTCGATATGGCTGTCGTTGGAAAAGTTGTTTGTTGGGATCTCATAAAGGTCGTTACAATGTTATTTTGTATGAGATCTGTGTAATATGAGTGTAAAAAGCTTTACATGTTAACATGTACATGTTTTCATTTGACAAGTTAACGAAAGTCTTTGCGCGTACAACTGGCATAAAGTTACCGCCGAAAGTATGCTGGTTTATACAAACGGCATTAATTCATTAGAATTCTTTTTTTTTAGAATACGTGCTTTATTTTAGGAGTTTAAGTCATTGTTGTTCTTAAGTTCTTATAATGCACAATCCTTAAAAACGGGATTTGGAAAACAATTCATTGTTTTTCTTTTCTAGTAAACCACAAAATATGGAATTAAAAAAAATCTATGCATTACATTTTAGTTATTAACTCCATGCATTTAAAATCTACCTTGAATCAGAGCTGTGTGTGTGCCATTACGTAAGCTCTCCCTCGCCCGCGGCCGAGAATATCGGTCACCATTGTCGCGGCTGGACTTCCTAGCGGTCAGCGGTTATCTAATACACGAGAGTTGCGTCTCTCATAAATGAGTTTATTTATCCGCAAACTCAAGAATTGTTTTCGATTTGATTACACATATTTTTTTATGGATTAAACGATTGGGTGTCAATTAAGAAATCGTTCAGTTAATTAATAAAGGAATGTCATTTTCAATCTGAAGCAATAATAAACATAGAACAATTGTGGGTTTTAAGTTTAAAATAAAGAACTTCTATTTGATAGAATAAGGTCATAATACTGCAATCTTTTCAAAGCTTCCTGGGTTCTGAGCTGTGCGAGTCTGTGCGTTGTACCTTTACATAATCTATCGTTCGCCCACGGCCGAGGATCTCAGCCACGGCTGCACTACATAGCGGTTATTTAATACACAAGATTCGCACACCGAGACGCACACTTCCATGCACATGAACGTGTTTGAGTTAATATAGCAAGAACTGTTTTTAATTTTATGTTACCAAAGTTTGTCCATTTTGTATTTTTTTAATTAAATTTGAGTGTAAATGAATATTAATGAACGATATTACTCCAAATCGGAAACATCGTCAGACATAAATTAATGGTTGGTTTGTTAATGTAAAATATTTTATAAACTGTACTAATAATGCTGTAAATCAACAACAACAACAACCCCTAAATATTAAACATTTAAATGATGATCACCCATCGCACATGGCTGAGGAGATCCGGCGCGAGTGGACAAGTGATCCGCGGTCGGTGCGTGATCTTCTGCATGTACCTTATCACGCGTTCATGTTTCATATTTTGCACGGACACAACTATATTTTATTATGTTTTCAACTATTACATTGGTTTAAGGTGAAAAGATAGATTTATTTTACTTGTACAGTTGATTAAGCATTGATGTATACGATAGCGTATAAGGTAGTTTAAAAATCAAATCAAATTATAATCAAAGTTCCATGTTACATGTTTGCGGTAGGTGCTAGCACGATAAAAGAATGTCCTGAGTTGAGGCATTCGATGATTGTTTAAAAAGAATATTCACATGAGTTTTAAACAACTTTAGATTAGATTCTATCTGTCACATATTAACCACTTCTGTAGTTTTTCTACATGTTCGTTTCATTGTGGAAGCGAACTCATTGTTGCCCCCCCCCTCCTCCTCCTCCCGCCCCGCTGACAGGAGCTCGCGCTGTATTTTTGTTTTTTTGATTGGCGAAACGACATCAAGATCTGTCGAAAATCATTTTTGGTGGCTTCTTCTTATGTGTGACATTTTGTTTCACTTTCCCACCCGTTTGTTTATTCGGTCAGTCTGTGTTAATTCAATCGCCACGTGCGAGAATCTTGTGTCGCTTCAGCGCACACAGTCCAGAACATATATAGCCCTGGGTCATCAATTGTTATGTTAATTGTGTAACAATTGGAATGGTGCTTTTACTACATAAAATAATAAATAAAAAAAATCATCCAGAAAAAATGTTACCGTAACTCAATAGTCAATACCAAAAATAAAATCCGTATGATTACAAACTGAAATCGGGTTTTCAGTATTCGGCGGGATTTGATATTTCTTCTAACATTAATATTTTTATTGGTTTCAGAGAATACGATGTAAAAATACAAACAGTAAATAAATCTGATGTTATTTACATTGAAACTGTGGAAAAATATTTAAAATTAAATTAGTCACATTCGTTAGAAAACAATGTTATATAAACATCCGATAATTTTTTCCTATGTCGTATCATTCGTGTAAATAAATATGTTCTGTACATATTCATGTACCTCTGAAAAAATTCAAATGATTAAAACATAAAAGAAAGTTGTAATTACTATTTCGGATTTTTTTTCCAAAGTAATTTAACATTGTATTGAAAAGAACAAGAAATAAAAATGATTTAAATTTTTGACTCAATCTTCGTATATATTACCGGCGCTCCTTACATGTACATGTATAACGGCGTAAAGTGTATAGACAATCATGATCTATTTGAATTAAGTACCATACGTAAAGATTCCCATAGAAATTAATTGCATGACTGTGTACATTGTAGGCAAATCCCTGTGCGTTAATTACTTCTAAGACCTCTTGTTTTCCGTTAACAGTGGTTTAAATAATTAAAATAATTACTTGTAAAAATATCTATAATCGGGATTCCAAAGAACTTACTTCCCGCAATTCATAGAAATGATCAGTATGTTTTCTTTCTATGTTTACATTTAATTTTGTTCAAATAATTAATAAATTTTCTTTCATTTAAATTGTGTGCTTCAACAAATACTGATTCCGATTACCTTGAAGTCATTAATTTTTCCATTGGCTATTGACAAAAGAAGAGACATTTGACCATCAAATGAAAACAAATACACAGAGTTTGATTTACAGGTTCAGCCAGGTGCAGGTCTCACCCGATGTCCGAGGTTATGTGTGCCGCTTATA